>NC_081311.1:29670000-29970000 GCF_026419965.1 Kogia breviceps | reverse complement strand
TATAATTAGTTACTTAGATAATGCTGTATGCATTGCTTATAGCTACTATCTCTTTAGGAGCCACCAAAACCCCTCAAATGAGCACAAGGGTGAAAAGAATCCAAACTCCTCTAAGTCTTGTTGAGTAAGCGTACGCTGAGGAAAAATTGGAAGGCTTATTTCTCTCCACTTTTACTTCTCCTTATTTTTTCTACAGACTGACTCTGAGCCTTAAGTAGAAGAATTCTTATAAATACATATAGTCATATATATTTATATTTATACTTTCACAGCATCTATTTCAGACTTTCTGAACTGGAACACTAACTTGAACTTTGCTGGTTAGAAGTACCACCTTCCTGTTCACCTTCGACCATTTCATAAATCTCCCCAATCCCAGGCATCTCTCTTGCCTCAGCTTGCTCCCAGCCTCTGCGGCTCCTCTGTCCCTCTGAGGGGCTCTGAGTGGCCTTTCAAAAGGCCTGCAGGTGATGTGGTTACATGTGCAATAGCAGGGCCTTTACCTCCAGGAAAAAGAGGTCTCCATCATCTTTTTTTTCTGACATTTTAAAACTGGCACCTGAAGCCCTGCAGAGGTTAACAGGGTTCCTCACACACTCTCAGCTTAAAAAGCACTATTGATGTTCCTTACCTCTTACAGAACATCAAAGCAAATTCCAAACGCATTAAAGAAATGAACATAACAAATGAAACAAAAAGGAAACTAGAAGAAAATAAAGATATCTATTTATCTGATTTCAGGAGTATAAGTAGATAACCATATAAATGGAAAGAAAGAACCACAAAGCAAAAGATGGATTTAACTGTATAAAAAGGGAACACTTGGGGCTTCCCTGGTGGCACAGTGGTTGGGAGTCCGCCTGCCGATGCAGGGAACACGGCTTCCTGCCCTGGTCCGGGAAGATCCCACATGCCGCGGAGCGGCTGGGCCCGTGAGCCACGGCCGGCCGCTGAGCCTGCGCGTCCGGAGCCTGTGCTCCACAACGGGAGAGGCCACACAACAGTGAGAGGCCCGCGGACCGCAAAAAAAAAAAAAAAAAAAAAAAGGGAACACTTCTGTATGTCAAGATAATACCCTAAAAATGAAATAGTTGGAAAAATAGCAAATAAAATTCTGAGGAAAATATTTCAACACATATGATAGGTAGCAAAGGGGAAATTGCCTATATTAGAAAAAACTTACAAATCATTAATAAAGTGGATAACAGCCCAATAGAAAAATAAACAAAGGAGATGTAGAAAATTCCCCAAAGCAATAAAATGCTAATAGATGCAAAAATTTCAACCTCACTAATACTTAAAGAATACAACTTAACATAATAATACTGTAATTCATTATGAAGTTGGAAAAGATTTTAAAATATTACTGTTCTGTGTTGCTGAGGTAAATTGTAATAATAAAATGTTCACATTTCCTACTCCTTCTCAGACCTCCACAACTAAGCTTGTCTGAGGTAAGAAAATTGAACAGTTAATCATATGAGATAAGTTTATATAACTCAATGGATTCCAAGGTGAACAGACAGTGAGTGATCAGGGAACCTGCTATTTGAGGAATGGCTGAAGAAGCTGAGAGTGTTTGGCTTGGAGACTGGAACTCTAAGGGAACACATACTGGAAAATTGTTACAAGGACAGTATAGATTTACTCTGCTTAATTTTTCTAAAGCAAGGATAGAAATGGGAACAAAACAGCCTTTGGCCACAAGTAAGGAGGATCTTTCCTGCAATAAGACCTGTCTAGTCCTAAAGTGGGCCAACTCATGAGATGAAGAGTCTTATCAAACAGAAGCTGACGGGCTTTTTGTCAGGGATGTTATAGAAGAAACTTCTTGATCTCTAAGAGTACTTCCAAAATTTTCCTCTATAAAAGCATCTCTTAATAACTTCAGAACTTTTATAGAGTGGTTTATTTTAAGAAGAAACTAATTTAAATGATCCCAGACAAGTGAGGATAATGGAAACCTGCAGGGAGCACATCTGGTCGACCAGAGTTCAAAAACTCCAAGTACCAACTAATATCAGCATATAGAACTTAAACACATAGATGTCTTGAATCTGCTGAGATATATGGAGTAATGGCCCCTTCAGTCCCAGAAGACAGGTCGTCAGGTTTCTGAGTGAGAATTCTTGGTATAGAATTCTTAAGGTTAAGGTTTTTCCTAAAGTTCCTTTTACCAGATCTGTCCATGTCCCAAAATAAATGCGATGCTTCCCGATATCTGTGGGGTCAGGTGGTGGCCAGTTCAGCCCTCAGGACTTTTCATACTAGCCAAGCTCTGAATCTGGAGATGAAGTATCATAATGTGGTCTGTTCCAACAGGGACATGAAGATATTTTTAAAGTCTTAGCACCTGGGAGTTACTTCAGTATTTTCAGAACCTCTCTGTTTGGCTAACATCAAATGACACCTCTCTAAAGGCATGCAGTTAGATGCCAATGTTTTCCTTTGGTATAGGATTTAATGAGGCTGAAATCAAAGCAAAAGTTATATCCCAGAGAGATGGAAAAAATAAGCAGTATGTAGAAAAAGAAGAAAAAGATATTCATTTCTTCACAGAACAGGCAATAAGATTCTTGGTTCACAGGAGGCTTGAAATTCTTTCAGCTAAAGTCATGGCAGCTGAAGGAGAGGCTCATGCAGATATGAAATTTAAACATTTAATATGAAACCTATTAGCCCCAAAGCAGAAATATTCTGCACCTCTCTCATGGCACCACCCACAGTCTGCTTCCTGTTTGGTCTTTTGCTTCTAATAATAGAGAAGAACTTTTTGAGAGCAGAGACCTCAGAATCCCTTTCCCCTCCAAACATCTCTATTAAATAGCTCTTGAAGTTCAGGTGATGACGTGGCCTGGCATTAGGACAATCAAGAGACATTCTGATCTGAAACATCACATTAAACTTTATGTTCAGACTTTTTTCCTAATTTGTCTACTTGGGTTTCCCGAGTTCTTATTAATTATGGGACCACAATTCATTAAGAATTTAGCCAGATTAATTGCCACTGAAAGTTAGAGTGCTGAAGAGGAAGAGTTATGTCTGGCACAAAGTAGGATCTCCATCAAAGTTGATGAATGGATGAAGATACATACTCTCCAATTTCCCTGGGAATCCGCCCCTGACAGCATCTTTCCCTCTGAGGGTGGACTCCATTAGGTTTAGGGGATCTGACAGTGTCTGTGTACATGGGGTCAGAATATAAAATGCTGAGATTGATTTTTAGAGACCTCAAGTTAAACCAACTGACAGGCACTCCTGGCATTTAATAATCCTTTTGTTTGAGAAGAGCATAGAAGAAACAGAAGGGAATTCCCTGGTTTTGCTGAGAAAAACAATGGTTTTCCCTAAAATTCTGTGATTGGGAAATGGAATCTTAGAAGCAGCTCAAAGAAGAACTTTTACAGAGGATCTGAAAATAGGACTTGTGAAGAAAAGTTAATGGAAAAGGGATGAGTTAGCCTAAAGGAGAGAAAACTGGTGGGTCTCCTAATACTTTTCAGATATATTCATAATGTATCATGAATACATAATACATTGTATTCGTAAGCCTAACATGAAATGAACTCAGACAGTATCATGACAGAGCTCAGCTATACATATGTATATTTTTCAATAGCATTATAATTTTACATTACTGGACTCTTAGGGTAGCACAGTGTTGAAGAAAGTGCGGTGGACTCGGGGTCAGGAGACCTGGATGCTAGGTACTTTCTAGCTCTGTCAATAGTTGTGTGACTCTTGAATGAGTCACTTAGTGCCCTAAAATTCAGTTTCTTCAACTCTAAAATGCTTCACGGTGCTGTTTATTATATATAAAGTCCGAGCCACAGGCACGGTCTGCCCCAGTGTTCCTATAAAATTAAATGTTCAGACAGGATTGAAACTGTGGGCATTCCTTCCCTAGAGGTCTTTAGATGTAGAGCATCTTCTGGTCCCGATGTCCTAGCCACAGACTGTCTGAGGGCAGGGGAGTGAACCAGACCACCTCAAAGCATTATTCCACCCCAGGATTCTTAGCATCAGTGCATCAGAATAGAAGAACCAGTGTGATGAAAGTTGTTTCCTTCTTTTCCAATTTTTGGATCGTTTTCTCTCCAAATGGAATTGAATATGACACATAGGGAAGAATGCTGGGATCTGATGAGACACCTGCTCCTGTGGTTTGACTTTCCCCTACAAAGTGAGTCTTCCTGTTTTTTTGAAGTAAATTGCCTTGTTTGACCTAACTTTATGTTGCTTCTCTGTTTGCTGAAAGACATTGGAGATATTTATGTCTTGGGTAGAGATGATTCCCTAAAGGACAATGTTCATTGATTTTTGATCACCCGAGGCATTGGGCAGATTCTCTCATAGATGGTAGAGCTGCCCCAAAGGTGCTCTTAGACTTACCTAGAAGGGGAAATATTACTGTCTTAGGTGTGAATGGTTAGTGTTTCCCCCAGAAAGGTGAGAAAGCAGTGAAAATGACAGGGAAGGGACCTACAGCTGGACATTTTTGGGAAGAGAACTAGCCTGGTATAACTACCACTTTCTCTTGTAGCACCAGTTTCTTTGTGTGGCTCTTTGGTGGCTTGAAGAAGCTACTTTTCTGGTGACCATAGAGACAATAAGCTCCAAAAGTGAAGTGGATGTGGGGGGAGGGAAATGGAAGAGAATAATAGAATTTTAGAGTTTGATGGGAAGCAGTAATCTTTCACCTCAACCTCCCACCGAGTAAGGAATCTTAGAGCACCTCTGAGGTGGCCATGGCTACTCATTCCTTGATTAATAGTCTACCTCCTGAGAAAGCCTGTCCTGTCCTCAGTTAAGCCAGGCATGCCTTTGGAAAATGAGCTCGTTTTGTGGTGACATCTTTCTCTTTTAAATTGTAGTCCCTGGTTTTCTGTCATTTTAGAGGATCCTGGGCCAAATCTATTTTCTTTCATTTAGCAGTCCTTTGAATATCTGAAGAAAGTCCTCACAACTTACCTTATTTTTCATGTCTAAATTAAATCTCCCCATTTTCTTCAGCCATCTTTGAAGAATATATATTCCAGACACAGAATACCCTTCTCTGGTACACACTGCAGTTTTCTAAAAGTTTCCCTTCTTCTGTCCCATAGGGTATTGGGCACCCACCTTTTGTCTGGTTCCCAGAGTGAGAACTATCTCTTACATAAAGAGTTGAGACTTGAGTGGCGGGTCTTACGACTGGTTCACTCACTGATATCAGAAACAGGAACCTTCACTGTGGACCTGGATGTCTGGACTATGCCTGATGAGTGACCTCAAAGGTGCCTCCTGTACAATACCTAACATCCCTGAGCCCCAAGTTCACATGCAGCTACCCTTTCAGAGATCTGAACTATTTCCAACCCTCGTGGCAATTCTAAGAGAAGGAGAATTAACCTATGTTCTCTACACATCAATAAAGGTTGCCGGTATCTCCCTAATCTTAAAACCCCAGGCCAAAAGGCCCAACTGGTGGCTTGAATGGCACACTCATCTGCTTTATAGCCTCTTCCTGGTTCCTAAAGACAGAAGCAGTTTCAGGTTCCCAGAGCTTTCCATCCTCTTCTGAACTGACATGGCTTCAGGCTACAGCAAGGAATTAGCAGGCACAGAACACAGAATCCGGCCCCAGAGGTTTATAAAAGAGAGAAGGAGACACCAAAGGCTGAAATCACTTCCTAGCATTTCCTTTCATCCTTTCCTGCAGAGCCTGTTGCACCAAAACCACACTCTTCCTGTGAGACCCGCATCCCAGAACCATGGAGGGCTCCTGCTCTTATTAGCAGTTACTGAGGAGCGTGGGATGTGCCACTGAGCGTGCGCACGGCAGTCCCTGTCCGGCAGCTTACAGCCGGAGATGGCTCGGCACGTCCTCTCTAGAACGAGAGAGGTGTTAAATTAGCAGTAGTTCACAGGAAGAGGAACAGGCTTGGAGAAGTGAGTGAAGGGCCCAGAGTTCCACAGTGAAGTACTGGCAGGAATAGAGCTGGAATCCAGTTCTGTTGACTTCTAATCCAAAACTCTCTTTAATACAATCTATGTAAAATCATATGTGTGTGTCTGTATTTATACTTCTATATGTATGTGTATGCATGGACGTGTGAAATTTTCATTTGTAGAAGGCTTCATTTCACCCATAGGCTCTAGTTTGATTCTCACAATAACCCCACTTGATGGGTAAGGGAGCTGAGGTCACACAGGTAAATGGTGGCAGCTGGGCTCATATCCAGGCTTCCGGGTTCCAGCTCCCTCGTCTTCTAATTGCATAACATTGCTATTTGATTTCAGTGGGTGTTACCAAATTCCTCTTCAGGACCCCTGTGGATTGAAATTCTCTTTTTCCCTGTCCTTCTCTGACATTGTCAACAAAGCCAGAACATAGCTCCTCACCAAGATGGTGACAAGGTTAGATGCATGAGAGCATAATTGGAAATGCAGCATATCGGTAAGCCAGTGAGAGTCACTTCAGTCACTCTAAAGAGCACGTATAAGCAGGACAGGGGCCAAGGCGTGGCCAGGTTCAAACGTCAGAGCTGTGATCCTGGAGGCAGGGACATAGAGTTGGGTAAACAGGGTCAGAGGCCTATGCCCTTGGTTGATGGAGAAACAAGCTCCTAAGATGGTGCCACCCTGGACCATCATTTCCTCATGTTTCATGGTTTTGCATTTATGCACTTCTTATGTCTTTTTATCATAATCTTAACAAATGTCTTATCTACACATTATCTTAAGAGCCTGAGAAAATGCCACTTTTGAAGACCATTCTTAGAGCAGTTGTTCCTCTCTTCGTCCCCAACCGGCTCGAGTTCTGAGTTGAGGAAAAGGAAGGCAATGGGCATTTACTGAGCGTTTACTATGTATCAGGAACTTTACATAGACGACTTCATGTACTTCTCTTCACAGAAGTCTTACAGTTGAACAAACTGAGGCTCCTAGAGATGATATAACTTGCCTCAGGACACAGCCAGCAAGTGGTAGAGCTGGGATTGACACCTCAGCCTGTTAGACTAAGGCATTTGGTCGGTTCCTTCCACGTGGTACACGTGGTCTTCCTGACACTGGGCAGGCTTAACTCCTAACATCTTGGGCTCTAGAGGACCCTGCAGTGTCACAGTCCCTGCTGAGGAGTCAGTCCCTTTGCCAGGCATGACTTTGTGAGTCATTCCTGGATGACGCTGGGAGGCTTAACCATACGGACCCCAGAAGACCAGACCACGATGAGAATTTCAGAGCCAGAAGGGACCTTACCAAATATATAGCAACTCTTGAATTTTGCAGATGAGGAAACTGAGGCCTAGGGGTTAGGATTAAAGGATTTACCCAGGTTATTCAGTGAACCAGAACCGAGTCTCCTGCCTAGAATGAAGACCAGGAACTCAGCACACCAGTCATGAACTACTGGGAAATGGAGAGAGGGGATAAAATGCTCACGGGAGTTCTGCTGGGATAGATAGGATTGAGGGGAAAGAAAAGTGGGAGCAATGTACTTATAGCCAGAACAAAGAGCCAGTATGTGAACCAAGACTGAATGCAGATCTAGCGTGGGCTAAAGAGGCTCAGTAAGTGACTTCCCAGATGATTGTGTTTTGTTCCTATTGCATACAGTTGGAAACCAAATGCAAGCCACCAAGGTTGCAGTGAAACAGCAAACAATTATAGCGCAAATAGTTGTGGGCAGCTGTGGGAACACAAGCCACCTGCTCTAAGTTTATAGCTTTGTTAAACTTGGTAAACATTAAAAATGGAATGGGAGCGCTCCCAGTTTGTACAGCATCCCATACGCTTCCTGGGAGGCCTTCCTCCAGGATGGGGTGGCCTAGAGCTACTTTCTGTGTTGCCAGTCTCTAGAAGAGACTGAGGGAGGTAGAGTATCACAGAATCATACACTTACAGAGTTTGAAGAGACTACAGAGCCCCCAGAATATAATTTCTCTCCTAATGTTCAGATAAGGAAACTACGTTCCAGAGAGGTGATGTACCCAAAACTATAAAGTTAGGGGCAGAACTGCCTCTTTTTTTATTCTTACAGTGATTTTATTTTATTTATTTCTCCAGGGTTTTATTTACATTTATTTTTTATTAAGTTAAAAAGTAATCCAAATTAACCCCAAATTAAATCTTTGAATTAAATCCAAATTTTTAATTCATTAGAACTGACTCCTGATTCTGAACTTCTGATCCTTTGTCCAGTGCTCCTTCCTTTAAGCCCCACAAGGTTTGTAGATGGAGACAAACAGGGAGTTACAGCATTACAGAATGTTACAGCTGGAATGGATGTGGTTCTTAACTACCACTGTTTTTGGTTGTCACGTGACTGGGAGTGCTATTAGCATTTGGTGGGTAGGGACCAAGGATGCTAAATAGCTTAAAATGTGATCATCCTGCGTAATGAAGAATCCTGTGGTCCAGAATCCAAGAGTGTCCTTGTTGAGATATATTTTGTCCATCATTTGACTTTACGATTGGGGACTCTAAGCCTGGAGACAGGGAGGGGCTTGACCAGGGTCCTAAAGGGAGTGAGCAGTCCCTGAGTGAATTAGCAGCAGCCTTGGTGCCCTCAGCAAAGCGGCACTCCAGCTCCCTGAACACCCAGCTCCTGCTGCACTCGCGCCTAGGCTATTTCCGGGTCGGCACTTACTTGGACTTCAGGCCCTCCTGTCCATAGGGCTGCAGTAGGTACTGGTGCACAAGCTTGTCCCTGAGAGTCCCGGCCAGTTTAATTTTCTTTCTTGATCGGTGCAAGTTGATGATAAAAAGTGTAATGGACCCTCGAACATAGTTGTGGCTGATGTCCAGAGAGAGAGAGAGAGAGAGAGAGATGGAAACACAGTGGTCTGTTAGATGCTTCTAGATCATTTATAGGCTGCACGAAACAGGACTACCCCAGGAAAGGGCACTTATTTTATGGTTCTTGGCCATCCTAGCCCTTCAAAGACAGGAAGGCCTTGTTACTGTGGTGTCCTGCAAAGAAGATACCCACTTTCCACCACACCCCTTTTGTTTTTGTTTAAATGTATTGCGCTAATTTTAGAAAACAAAATATCTTTTTCTGAATATGGAAGTAAAATATGCTGATTGGAAAAAAAAAGGAAAAATATAGAGAAACACAAAGAAGAAAAAGAAAAATCCCCCATAATCCAAATGTCTTAAGATATGATAACATTTTGGTAGACACCCTTCCAGTATTTTTTAGTTTATTAATTCAACAAATATTTACTGAGTTCTTTGACACATACATAAATATTTCTCAGTTCTTACATAATTGGGATCACATTGTTCACCAGTTTTTTTAGTTCGTGAACATCTTAAACATGCTGCTATGTTACTGTTATTATATATTCTTCACTTATAGAAGAATATTAAGTTCTTCAATCATAGAAATTTATTTAACTAGGCTCCTCCTTTGGGGACGAATGTCGTTTTTAATTTTTTGCCATTATAAATTATGTGATGCAGGACTTCATTTATATAAACTTTTTGCACTTCATGATTATTTCTGATGGATGAAGTGCCGGAAGTTGGAAACACTAGGTCAAAGGGAATGCAGTGTATGATTCCTCACCAAATCTTCTGGTTCATACCCAGTTGGTGCCCCTCTCTGTGGGAAGATTTTTTTGTCCCTGCTCTGTTGAACACTAGAGTGATCACATGATTGGCTTTGGTCAATGCAGTGTGGGTGGACCTGTTAAAACCTCTGGGGCAGAGGCTTTAGTAAGCAGCCCATATTTTGCCGTGTCTCTTTGCCCTCTGCCAGAAGACTGACAATGTTCTTGATAGAGGCTGCTCTATTGGTCTGCATCCTGGAATGAGGATGATGTGGAGCAGAGATACAGCTGACCCAGACAGACGAGTAGTGTGAAAGAGAAATACATTTTCTGATTGAAAGCCATGGGGATTTGGAGGTCCTTCGTTATCAGAGCATAACCTCGTCTATCCTAATATACACATTTTGATAATATTGATATTATCTCGAAAGCTTGTATCAGTTTGCTCTGATCACCTATGTATGAGAGCACCCATCTCCTCGTACCCCTAAGAACACTGGATATTAACCTTTTAAAATATCTTTCTCAACCTGAGAGGTGATAATGGTATTTCAATGTTGTATTAATTTGTATTTTTAAAAAATTCACACTGAGGCACAGTATTTTTTTTTTTCATTTGTCTCTTTGCCATTTCATTTCTTCTTTTGTAAACTGACTGTTCATGCCCTTTGCCCATTTTTCTATTGGTGTATAAAAACTATTTATTTATTAAAGATAGTGATCCTTTGTTTGCATGTATATTGCAAATTTTTCCCCAGTTTTCTTTGACTGATTCAGTTTGTTTGCATTGTATTCTGATGTATAAAAGTTCAAAACTTTTAGGTGGTCAAATTTATTGACCTTTTTGATTTCTACTTTTGCTGCTTTACCTACCCCATGATTATATAACTATTCACTGTTTTGGAATCCTTTTAATACAGCACAGGATGTTCAGGAGCCTGAGAGAACTACATGCCTACATGCAAGAGCCTTTTAGCATGTATCAACAAGACTATAATGATTTCCTTCTCTCTTGTAGGAAAAAAGACTTTGTTTCTAAGGGGTCCCTTAAGGCCCCATCTGGATGGGTTAATGAGAGGAAACAGAAAAAATGGCTCCCTCCTGCTTTCAAAGGAGAAGTTCAGAGCAACTCGAAGTCAACTGTGCCCACAGGAAAATATAATTCTCTGCAGAAACAGCACACCTCAGCCTCTGGGTCACTCATCTATGCCTCTAAATGTGCTAATTAAGATCTGAGTGACCAAGGGCCAGTCATTGTGACAACTTGGATTAAAAAAAATACAGAATACAGTTTCCAGGTCTCATCCCTTTATTTAATCCATTTGTGATTGGGGTCTGGGAATCGATATAAAAAAAAAATCTCTCCAGGATATTTGGCAGATGAGTTTGGTTTGGGAACCACTTGCCTAGAGCAACCCATTAAGGTTATGAGAAGAATTCCCAGAGTATACCCTTTTGGCTGTGTGTCCGATGATTTTTCTTGCATCTGCAGGAGGGCACCTTATTGCATTCAAGGCTTTTTGGATACCTGAATTGATATTCTGATAAATTACTAAATGACTCTTCTATTTGGTCCCTCCTCCTCTGGTCCTTCTTCTCAATCCCCTGAAGCATGTGAACTAGCTTTTGGAGCCAATGAGTTAGGGCAGAAGAGGATGCCAACTTATTTATGCAGACTTGTGTCATCAGAGATCTGAAGAAAGGTGCTGCCAGCCGATGTTGGCGCTTACCAACATTAAAGAACACCAACTACATTCCATCGGTGGCTTTAAGCTCAGCTCGGCTGTGTGCAGAGCGGAGGAGGACATCATTAACTACAGGCACTGCGGACTTCAGCGTGTGAGCGAAAGCAGGCGTGCAAGGGACCGATGTTCACAGACTGTGGTAAAGCCTTCTGCTAACTCCCATCAAACAACCTCCTCAAAGGCTAGAGGCAGAGGCGGACAGAGCCGCGTGCTTGCATTCAGGAGTTTCTCCTCTGCAGAGCTGGGGCAGAACGAGCCCTCGGAGATGGCAGAGGAGAAGGGAGGGATGTGGGGAAGTGGTGGGTGGGAGGGAGACCTGAAATCACACCACTGCTTCAGGCAAAGCTATCTTTTCAAGCTGCTCGGCAGTGGTCTGATTTCCATTTACACAGTTCCACTGGGGGAGACAAGCCAGTACTGAAAGCCAGCCCAGACGCCAAATTGCCGAGGCTCTCACAGAGCTCACGGAGCCTCCTCAGGTAGGAACTGGCATTGAAGACGCCCTCGGTCATCGCTTTCCCTGCTTGGCTGATGGGCAAGGACATTAAGCAGAGGCCTTTGGCTGTGAAGACACATTCTTGGCTGGGGAATGCAGCACCAACCTGAAAGTACTATGTTGAGAACCCAGATTCCTGAAGAATGTACATTCTCTGCCAACACAAAAATAATCTTGGGGGACTATTTGTTCCCTGAGGAAATGGGGTCTTACTGAAGGTGTGGACTGGAGGCAACTGCTGACTTTCTGATGTTGTCAAGTCCAGGGGGCTTTTGGTTCTCTTAGTTAATGCCCCTTCTGTCTGGTAGAACATCTGTCTTGTTCCATGTCTCACTCATGGTAAGACTTTGTCACCAGCAGAGAATGCATGTATCTGGAATTCATCTTTCTGGCTGTTCTTTTGCTGCCTGACATCCCTATGTTGCCATGTGGGAGGGGGAGGAAGTGAGTCAGGAGGGGGACGGGGACTGGAATATCATGGATAGAAGAGGCGAGGGGTGTCATATGGGGAGGTGCATCTTGACTTACAGATGAGAAACAGTCCCTGTTCTAGAAACGTCTCCAGTGAAGCTGGGAGACTAGGAAAGGGAAGGGAGGGTGATGCTTTGAAATCCGTGGCCATTTCCAGTGAAAGTCTATGTGTTTGAAAACTGTGTTGGTCCATTGTCTCCAAATCGAATTCAAAGTTACTGGGTTCGGTAAAAGTCAGGCCATGTTTTGCCAAACATCTTTTTCCCTAATTTCAAAGCCGCTGTGTATTTTAAGGGAAATTTAATCCACATGTTTCTGATTCATTTACACTTAACTCATCAAAATATTGTTTTGTAAGAGTCACTTGATGTCCAAGCAGCCTCAGGAACCTTTTTATGAGTCTTTAAAAAAACTTCTTCTGATAAACAGGAAGTTGTGCTTTGCCAATAATAAACGAACTTGAACCCCAAAAGGCTCAATTTTGCTTCAGTATCCACCAGGCTCCAATTGGTTCTGAACTTGGCTAAGGACCTCAGCTCCTCCCAGAAACATACATTGTGTTAGTAGAATGGTTTAGAAAAAGAAGGTTTCCTAGTCAAAACTTATTCGTTCTCTGAATAAGAAGACTTAGGGTGAGAACTGCTATGCTGCCAGTGTCCTAATTTGTTGGCTCTGGAACAGAAAGCAGAAAAGCACCTGCTAGTGTTGGTATGAGTATCTAACTCTTTATCCTAAATCAGTCATAAAAGACAATGCTCTACTAGGTCAGGAACGACCCCCAGTGTAAGAGATGCCATGAGAGGGAGTGAGGTACTCAAGTAGAGGTTCATGACTGTCTGGGAGATTGTAAAGGGCATTTCTGTGTTATATAGGACACCAGGCCAAAGATCTCTAAGGGTTTTTTCCAAATGTAAAAATCTTTACATTATTAATGTTTCTACTTGCCTATACGTGTGATACCATAGAACCTTTGGAATTTGATACGATAATACAAATGCGAATATCTGGCAAGATACTTGGCACATAGCAAGTGTTCAATACAGACTGGAGTGCAGGAGTTATTTTAAAAGACCCCTTCTTTGGTTTATTCCACTGGTAAACTTATACTTTCCCACCCAATTCCCTGTTTTGACCGAGGATGTATTTTCAGAGTATTGGTCAAGACTGGACAGTGTGAAGCTAACATGCCCACTCTGGCACATTTCTGTGACCATGGCCTCTTTGGCCACAAAGAAACTAAGTGAACCAGGAGTGCTTCCTCGTGACTGCTGTGGAGGATGAGGGGGCACAGACAGGGCACGTGGCTTCCCACCGAGAAGGAGCAGACACTTCTATCTCTGTGCCCACCTATCTAAGGCACCGGACACCCACTGACATGGAGAGGTCTGCAAACTCAGCCAGCTCAGAGTATCCACTGTGGGCTTTCTTCTCTAACAGGAGCAAAAAGACCTTCAGCCCAGTAATCACTAAGGTCATCTGTGGAATAGATTAGTAAAGTCTTTTTTTTTGTAACAGGGAGAAAGAGGGATGGAACTGACAGAAGCACAGTGGCACCGTTTCCCCAGAGAGGTTCTAGAGTGACTTCCCACAGAAAGCAGAGGAGACCTGGTGATGGAGAGAGAATATTGAATGCAATGAATGATTTGATGCTAGTGAATGGCAGAATTCTTAACCATTCCACCCCACCCCTTCCTTCTGTCCAGTGTGGTAACAGCAAAGGGAAAGAGAGCTGTAACTGTAAACCATCAGTGATGCCTTGATGCCCTATTTCTGCATACATTCACTCGCCCATTCTTCAAACATTCACTGAGACCTTCCTCAGGCCAGTCACTCTATTGGACGCCAAGAATACAGAAATGCATGAGGCACTGGTCCTGAGGGCACGGTATATTCAGAATATTAGTGACAACTTCCCACAGGAATGTCAAAGCAGGTCAGGATGAACACTAGGATGAAACAATGTGAGGAGGCCTCTGTGAAGACCCTCAAATTCTGCTAAGCCCCTGGCTTGGCTACTGACATTTCCCCCTGTGTCCCCAGACGTGTAGTATAAAGGGCACATACTGCTGTGCTTCCCAAAAGAGACAAAAGGTGCCAAGAGTAATTTTTCTCTCTTGAAGCTGGGGGTCCACCTTTTGGGTGGTTACCTCAAGGCCAGGGTGCAGACAAGGAATACAATGTTTCCTTGTGTGGTGATCAGATAACTCCAGCCAAGGCCATAAAGCAGTCACTCTCTGTCAGGTATTGGATTGAGCTTCCTGTTGAGCAAAAGGGACGTTGAAAGCCTCTGGCCTCTGCCCAAACCAGCCTCCGCTCATCCACAATAGGCACTTGTATCTACAGACAAGACAACTGGCCCCTGAACCCCCTATGCTCAGAGTGATTCTTTGAAAAATCTCATCCTGATAAATTAACTGGCTTGGCTCCTCTGTCATCAAGGAAGGGGAAGGAGCGTCTGTTGTAACCTGACCACTGGAGCTCTTTGTGCGTCCACTACCCGTGATCAGTTCCTGACAGGCTCACTGGAATGAAGATCTGGCTGGAGGCACTTGCTTCCTTCTCCCTCACTCCCACTCCACTCAAGGTTCCTCTGCAGGAAGAGAAAAGTTCTTACTTCCAGAGCTGCCTACTCTGTTCCTTAAATAGAAAGTGATGTAAGAAAGCCATATTTTGTCTGATAGGTTTTGCTTTAGGCTCAGTTTTAAGTTTATACCTTATGAAGCTCATGTTTTAAAATATTTTATCTGCCATACTTTATTTATTTACTAATTATTTTTCCTATTTTTAAAAAGACAACTCTGATAACCAGAGCATCAGATGAAAAAGAGGATAATCATACCTGTTACTGTGCCGATTGTTCAAAGTCCAGCCTCCTAAAAAAAGGAAGCCTAGATTTTATTTAACCTTTAAAAGAGCTGAAAAGGTTTTCCAAATACTGAAATAGCTCTAAAGCTGGCCTACTTTTGGGCGCTCTCAGCTTGGGATGCACTGGTATATGGTTAGGTTTCTAGTGGTATAGCTCTCCAAAATGCATCTTAGAGATGTAGACTTATTTCCTCAAGCTCGCCTGGTGTATCTTAGGAACAGATTTTATATCTTTAGCCTTGGTTCAGGCATAGGCATACAAATAAGCCTCCTGGACATTATATCAACTGGCTGAGAGAAATTGCTCAGGAAAAATTTGTTGGATGAAGAAGTAAATGAACAAATGGCATGTATTTTTACGACCATTTTATGAATAAATCCTCTAAGTGTGAGAAAGGGAGTTTATTTGGAGAAAAAGCTGTTTATCAGAAATCATTTGAAACCTGCAAAGAGCAGGCAAAGTGAATCCAGAAGTGGTTTTCAATAAGTCCTGAAGGGGCCCCATGTATGAAATTCTCAAAGGGGCCTGAAGCTCCCCACGGGTGGCTTTCTGTGCCGTTTCTCTGCAGACTTACTTGTGGTGGTTTGTGCAGTGAGCATAAATCCTTAGTTTGTCCCGGAGCACTCGGCCTGGCCGTGGCTTCCTCTGGAGCCCAGCCACATGCACAGCCAAGACTTTGGGGCCAATCAGACGCTTGTAAAGGAGAGAGAGCCAGTAGTCCTGAGGAGAATAGAGAGGCAGAGAGTCAGAGATAGACACACATTCGGGTGTTCTGAATAAACATACAAACACGCAGGCCAGAATCCACTTCTTACCAGGAATATGGTGAATCAGGACTAGCGAGACCCTAACCCTGTAAGCATGGTCACCCCAATGAAGCGCTCATCTTCGGTTCATAGTGAAGTGGGCATTATCTAAAGTGGCCTTTGCAACTGGCCAAATGAGGAAATATCAGTGGGGCGAACCCCGAGTGGCATACAAAGCAAATGAATCCGTTTTTCACATATAAAAGACCAACCAGCTGGGCCTTGAATTTTCAACTTTCTTTTCCTATGACTTTACTTTCATACTGGTTTATGACTTCTGTTTAATTATAGAATGGAAGATTTCCAATCTTTAGGTTTGTCACCATTGTGAGAATCCAAAATATCATCCTCCAAATATTGTCACTCTTAATGTGGTGGGAGGAGGATGAAGTCCCTCCAGACAGGAGACCAGAGTCCAGATTCCAGAGGCAAAAATACAAACAGAAGAATGTCTGCAAACCGTGGTGCTAATTCTTGGTCATCCTCAATAATTCTAAACTAAAAACAATGTGGTGCTTTTAAACATTCCAGGGTCCATTTGAAACTGATTAATAAATACTCAATCTGTAATCCACACAGGTGTTTGAACTTATAAATGCCTATTTACCACCACCTTAATTTCTACTGTATTTGCTATTATCATGTTTTATTTTTATATTGGATACAAAACATATTTCGTATTTGTTTTCTATTTGCTCTTAAATCCTATTATGGGATAATGACTTCAGTGTTTATAACTCACCATGTAAATAGGGCCTCCTAATTTGTTTAGGAGCTTCCCCCCTCCCCCCATTTCTGGAATTCAGTGAACATACTCTTCAGTGCAGGCATGCTATTCAAGATCTTATAGACATCAATCATGTCTTCTCAGCCTTCATCTTTTAATCTTTTTTCCCCCCCTTTTGTGGTCATCTATAACATCAGCTGCTTAAAAATATCTGGTGAATTGAATAAATCAGAACAAAGTCCCTGAGCTCAGTTTGTCTCCAGAATAGCTCCAAATCTGCCCTGAGCACTAAGTCTTGCCCATTTACCTTAATTAACTTTATGTGGACTTAGGATGGCTGTTAAATATGGTTTCCTTATATTTAAAATGGCAAATATTTCATTATTGTCAATCATATAGATGAAAAAAAATTCATTGCTCTTACTTGACTACAATTTCTGTGTCTTTGATTTGAAGTAATCTTTGTGAAGAGATTATCACAGTCACAGTATTTCCAATGGGATGTCCACATTTTCCTCATTGATTTGAAACATATCTTTTAATATTAGTGGTAAGAATCCTTTGGAATATTTATGAAACAAATATTCTGTCCAAATTTGTAGTTTACTTTTTATCACTTCTTATGATTTTTTTGACATGAAGAATTTCAAAAATTTTTATAGAAAAATATATCAATCTTTTTCTTTTGATTTCTTCCTTTTCTTTTATTCTTAGAAAGTCCTTCCTCACACAAGGGCAAGATCAATCTTCACTGATATTTTTTCTAGTTCTTTTTATATTATCATTTAAAAATTTAAACTTTTAATTCACTGAAAAATATTTTGGTGTATGGTACTAACTTTACTATTGTCTAAATTATCTACTAGTTGTTGTAGCATCATATAGTGAATAACCTATCCCTAAACCCACCTTTATCACAAACTAAAATTTATACATATGAAATATAAATGTTTATATTATATAATATTATACATTATCATGTCTGTTTTATCTAATATATAATATACTGTATATACTATATTGTATTAAAATGTATATTGTATATATTATACAATATATGATATGGTATAATGTGTATATATATTATAATACATATATACTATATATACATATACAGATATATAATATATACACATATATACAATATAATATACATTGTGATATATAATATAAATGATATATAATTATATATGTGTATTATATAACATATATTTAAAATCATGTTATATATAACACATATAAACATATATAAATATATGCATATGTCATATATAATAGTTTATGATATGTATATCATGATATATATACTGATAAGAAATGTTATATATAATTCTGTGTCTGTATTTTCTATTCTCTTCCACTGAACTCTCTATTTTAAAAAAATCAGTTTCACATCATTTTCATTATTATAGTTAGCATTTACTATCTAGAGATTCAAGTTCATTTCATTATAATTTTCCTTTCTTTGTTCAAATGTTCCTTAATTAGTCATATTCATTTATTTTTCCAAATAAATTCTGAAATTATTTTTTTCGCAGCAGTTGTTGCAGAGAAGTTTGAAGCTAGCATGAATTTTCTTCTATGTTTGGTTAGCCTGTTTGTTTCCTATCTTTTGTGTCCTGCCAGGATGCTTATAGGAGTCATGTTTTATCCTTGATATTTGAATTTTTACCAGGAATGTGTCAATGTGAGTTTCTGCATTAATTTGCCTGTATTTGGGGACTACTTTTAATCAGAAAGACTAAGCCCTTTCTTCAACCTGTGAGAATTTTCTTTAAATATAGCTTCAAGTTCTTATGTATATGTTTTCCATATACAGGAGAATATATGTAACTTAACGACAGTTCTGAAGCATATGAGAACCCACCATACACCTTAAAAGCTACCATAATACCCACACTGTTGCATTTAGTTATGTGTCTTCCTTTTCTCGTTTTTATGTTTTTCATTCCCTTCCTTCACAGTTTAGTTTTATCCATATACATATATTTGCTCCTAAGCCATATATTATTTAACTTGTTAGTTTTATAAAAGTGGTATCACACTGTATGTAGATTTCTTTGACTTACTTTTTTCACTTAACATTATGCTTCAACGATTCATCCAGGTAGTTAAGCGTACTTACTTACAGTTTATTCATTTTCAATATTGTATGATATTCCATTGTGTAAAAATACTATAGTTTATTTATCCATTATTCGCTGATAGATATTTGAGTTGTGTTCAGATTTTTGCTATTATGAACAATGTGTCTTTGAACATTCTTGTTCCTGTTTCCTAAGACCCAGGTGAAGAAATCTGGAGAAGCATTACTCCAATTGTGATTGGAAACCAGCACTGCCTCATCACCTGGGTGCTTCTTAGGAATGCAAGTTCATGGACTTTATCTTAGATGTACTGAATCAGAATATCCAGGGGTGAGGCCCCCAAATTGTGTGGCTCTCTAGGTGATTCAGATGCTTGTCAAAGTTAGAGAAGCACGGTTCTATAGTACAAACTGTAGTACTGGAATTGCTGGGTTACACCCAGGTATAAAAATATTCAGGTTTACAGGATAATGCCAAACTGTTTTCCAAAGTGATTCCAATTATTCCAACTTACACTTCCTCCAGCAGTGTCTGTATGTGTTCCCTGTGATCCACATCCTTGTTAACACCTGTTATTTTCTGACTTCTTAATTTTTGCCAATCTAGTGGGAATAAAATATCTATTTCTTTTTATGTTAAGAAGTCCTTCCTCATGTCTAGCTCATAAAGATATTTTATGTTTTCTTTTAAAACTTTTAGAGTTTCTTCTTTCATAGTTAAGTCTTTAGTCAAAGTAGAATGTAGATTCCCCTCAGGGGAATCTAGGATTTGGGTTGGTAAGTCAGTTGACAGTAGGTTAAAGCCAAAGTGAATGTGAAATTTGCACCTTTACATAGCTCCGTGCACCACTTTCAGACTCCTCTCTCACCTTATTCTTTTCTCAGTTCCCTATTTAGCCTACCTCTTTTTTAAAAAACTCCACCTTCCCTCTCGCACTGTCCTTATCTCTCCCTCATGTAAACCAGCAGAAGCAAATTATATTTCCTTCCTCCCTCCCTCCCTTTCTCCTTCTTTTATTTTGCTATGAATATGTGCCATTTATATAATCACAAATAAGATTAAACAAATGGAATAATTACTGAATATCTCTTAAGGCAATGACATGAAAATGCAGAAAAAATTATCTTTATGCATAGATGAGATAGGAAAAAAAATAAAGAATGCACATATATATCTAACAACAGCAACAACAACAAAAAGACAGTCCATGAAAGATGCAATAGAAAGAGAACTTTTCAAACAATAACAGTCATAAAGAAGGAAGGCAAATATAATAGCTTTTCACGTCAACAATAAAAAAATCCAAAGCAAGGAATGCATTGCAATTTTCAAGGGACAAAGAGAGACCCAAACAAACATTCTTTAAGTGTATCAGACATGAGAAGAGGTTGAAGAAAAATAGAGTCCATTTATTAGTTGGAGAGGGAAAACTAATAACAGATGACACTAAAAAGACAGAGGTTTTAAATCTTTTCTTTTTCTTTAGTATTTGTCAGAAAGTCAATTGTGGTCTGAAAGCTGGCAAACGCAGTATATAGAGTAAGTTCAACCAAAATAAATGGGAAAAAAGAAAGAAACTGACAGAGGGTTGCAGAATTTACTGGATTAATCACTGAACCATTTGTTCCTCAAGGTCTAAGACTACTTACTCATTCTTAAAGCCCATACCTAGTAGAGTGCCTGGTTTATAGGAGGTGCTAGAATTCAATTATGGAATGTGTACTATGTTTAAGGCTCCATGCTAGGCATTAGGAACATAGTGGTGAATAAGACAAATACAGTTCTTACCATCATGAAGTTTATAATCTTATCAAGAAAAAATAGTCCTTAAGCCAATGAGTTATGCAATTAATTTCAATAGAACTAATGGTAATGGAGAAATCTATGAGACCATATAGTATCATACATGTGACCCAGTCTGGGCGGGGTGTATGGTCAGCAAAGGAGTCTTGTTGCCAGAACCTGCGTGGACCTCAACCTGGAGTCTGGCTTCCTGGGAGTGGACCATAGCTTTGGAGTGTGCACCACTAGGCTGGAAAGGTGGCAAGGGGCAGCTGCTGATGGAAAAGTGATCAGGGCTTGGGCTTGCAGCCTGGGTGGTCCACATTGCATGACCATGAGACCCTTGGTGATACACTACAGAACTAGGAGTGGGAAGGGGTTCTGGGTTGTGGCCTTAGGCTCTGACCACCCATGTGAGGCCTGCGAATACATCTTCCATTCTACAAGCACTTTCTGAGCACATATTCGTGGCATGCAGATATTCTGCTCAGCCCAAGTGATACTAAGATGAACAGGACATCTTCCTGTCCTCAAGGAAACTAGGGGTCAAGATACATGTAAGCAATTCTTTGTAAAATGAGGCTGACTAAAGTAAACACCACAGAAGCGGGAACCACTCGTAGAACTTAGGGAATTCAGAAGCCAAAACAATTATTTATGACCAGGGGATTCCGGGAAGGCTTCACAGAGAAACAAAAGTGGAGAATTAATTTGCTTAGAGTTGAAAGGTGTATATTCAAATCCTGGAAATTTATTTATTATCTCTAAATCTCAGTTTCCAGGGCTTCTCTGGTGGCACAGTGGTTGAGAATCCGCCTGCCAATGCAAGGGGCACGGGTTCGAGCCCTGGTCTGGGAAGATCCCATGTGACGCGGAGCAGCTAAGCCCATGAGCCACAACTACTGAGCCCATGTGCCACAACTACTGAAGCCCACGCACCTAGAGCCTGTGCTCCACAACGAGAGAAGACTGTGCTGAGAAGCCACTGCAATGAGAACACTGCAACGAAGAGTAGCCCCCGCTACAAATAACTCAATTTCATTTCTTTTTATGGCTGAGTAATATTCCATTGTATATATGTGCCACACCTTCTTTATCCATTCATCTGTCAATGGACACTTCAGTTGCTTCCATGTCCTGGCTATTGTAAATAGAGCTGCAATGAGCATTGTGGTACATGACTATATACACTACCAAATGTAAAACCGATAGCTAGTGGGAAGCAGCCGCATAGCACAGGGAGATCAGCTCGGTGCTTTGTGACCACCTAGAGGGGTGGAATAGGGAGGGTGGGAGGGAGGGAGATGCAAGAGGGAAGAGATATGAGGATGTGTGTATATGTATAGCTGATTCACTTTGTTATAAAGCAGAAACTAACACACCATTGTAAAGCAATTATACTCCAATAAAGATGTTAAAAAAAAAAAAAAGAGTAGCCCTTGCTCGCTGCAACTAGGGAAAGCCTGTGCACAGCAACGAAAACTCAATGCAGCCAAAAATAAATAAATAAAATAGATACAACATTAAAGAAATAAAAAATGTTTAAAATAAAATAAAATAAAACTCAGTTTCCTCATAGGGATTTAATGAGATAATATACCTGGAAATATCTATTAGTGCCTGATATATTGAAATATTTAATAAATGTTACTTCTTCTTCTCTTTATTCCTTGAAAGATGTTTTTTAGCCTCATGAAAATAGTTGTATTCTAGTATGTACACAATTATGCTCTAAGTTGCCCTGAAAACATAAATATAACTCATGTGTACGTGTGTGTGTGTGCGCATGTGTGCATGTGTTGGGAAGGTTAAGGATGGTTGGAAGGAAACTCCTTGAGATCAGGGCTTACTTTTGCATATCTGGTGCCTATGAACATAGATATTGGTACTCAGTAAATGTTTGGTTGAATGAATGATCAAATCAAGATTCACCTCCTGAAACTGATGGGAGGTTTTTCAGGGCTGAATGGTAGTGAAATGATAACTTCGCAAGGTTCAAAGGTCATGGTTTTCCTGAGCACTGATAGGCGTTGCGGCAGGTGCCTAAACTTGTTTAATCTCAATATTTTCTGTTTCTGAGACGTGTACACACACTGAAGTGTGAGCCAAATGACAAATATTTTTCCATCGTGGAGCCTCTTGCCTGACTTCCAAAGTCACAAAAACATAGCTCTAGTAGGCACGAGGCTACCCTAGTAGCCACTCTTTATCTAGATAGCTGACCTTAGAGAGCCAAGAACAAGTGAAGTGGAACATCCCCGTGGAGTTTTGCTCTGGATGTGGCAGTGGGCCAGAGCTCACGTGTAATGGAAAGAACCCTGCTGCTCCAACTTCCTCCACAGAGGGGGAGCTGCAGGGCAGATCTAGAAAGTTTCCATGTGACTGAAGCATTTTTGGAAATAATACTAAAAGCTACAATTTTCCCTGCTGCCCTCTCTAGAGGGAATGAAATCCCCTCCAATCCGTTTTTTGACCACCTTACTTAAAACTGCCCAATGCCTCCCCATTGCTTGCAGGCTAGAGACAGTGGCTAAAATCAGTGGTTCTACCATGAATTGGTCCCGTACTACCTTTCTCTACTTGGCCTTTTATCCTCAAGGACATTGATTTTTTTTATCCCTTCCACCATGGACAGGGCCTGCCTGTTTCTCTAATTATCTCCCATTCCTATCCCGCACACCCCTCCCCAACACACGTGGGTGCACACATACACAAAATTTGTTAACTCTTAGCTCAGATGTTAACTCTAGGGTCACTTTTTCAGGGAAGTCTTCCTGGACCACATTTTTGTAATGTGTCCTCAGAAAACAATTTCTTTCCCTTAGGACACTTGATTCAGTTTATATTTACACATTTATTAGTAGGATTTTCTGATTCATGTGTGTCTTATTTTCTAGACTATGAATTCAATGATGACAGGACTGTGTTTTCTCACAGCTGCCTAATACAGCACCTAGAACCTGAGCACCTGTAAGGGTGCTCAATAAACAGCTGGAACTAGAAGGGCCTGAAGGTACCTGTATCCCCCAGTCTGGTCCCCTGCCCCTTGCTTCTCTTAGACAGTCTTATCTACAACTGGACTTCAGGTAATGTGTTCTGAAACAAATTACAGAGTTTTTCTGTACTCAGCCCCATCAATCCCAGACCTGAGTAAGGGTGGAAGGAAGCACTGGCTGAGCTGGTGTTCTGTGGTGCACAGTAGTAGTAGTGAGGAATTTCTAGCCCAATCCAGTGGGAATGATGCCCAAACCAGAGAACTGAGTGGAATGGAGAATCAGGAAGCCTCCAACCTAGAAATGCAGCTCAGAAGGTCATCATACAAAGGGCACCAGAAGCACTGAATATGAAATCAGAATTCTAGGCATGCTGCAAGTGAAGGAAATCACAAGCTCGCACAAAGAATTATACAGGCCTGCCTTCACCTGCTCACTGAGACAAGATAGGAGATGTTGTCTGGGTTCAAAATGGCAGGGGCAAAACTGATAAGTTTGCTATAAAAATGCCAAGCTACATGCTTTTAATGAGAGTTGCTTTTGGGAAAAAATGCAATTGAACTATTCTTGCTTATCTTGAATAGTCCAGTCATGAAGTTTAGCGTATCAGTGAAACATTTCCCAGAGTTTAGTATCAAGAATGATTTGCCAAATGGTATAGCCACTGTGGAAAACAGTTTGACAGTTCCTCAAAGAGTTAAACATAGAATTACCCTAACACAGCAATTCCACTCCTAGGTATACAGGTATATACCCCAAAGAATTTAAAACAGGTACTCAAACAGAAACTTGCATGTGAATGTTCATTACAACATTATTCACAAAAGCCAAAAGGTGGAAACAACCCAAGTGTTCATCAACAGAGGAATGGATAAACAAAATGTGGTATATCCATATAATGGAATATTATTTAGTCATAGAAAGGAATGAAGTTCTGATACATGCTACAACATGGATGAACCTTGAAAACATGCTAAGTGAAGGAAGCCAGACATAAAAGGACAAATATTGTACGGTTCCACTTATACGAAATATCTAGAATAGGTAAATTCATGATACGGAAAGCGGAATAGACGCTACCAGAATCTGGGGAGAAGGTGAGAATGGAGAGTTATTGCTTAATGGGTTCAGAGTGATGAAAAATGTGGGGAATAGACATGGGAGATGGTTGCATGACATTGTGACTGTACTTAATGCCACTGAATTGCATACTTCAAAATGGTTAAATCAGCAAATATTATGTTATCTATATTTTACCACAATAAAAAAAGAGAAAAAAAAAGGATGAATTGCCAGAAGTAATCCTTCTTGAGAATAACCTGGTAATATGCATCAAAAGCCTCAAATTGCTGTATACCCTTTGACCTAACAATTCCACTTCTCATAATTTATTCCAAAGAAATAATCATAGATATGTGCAAAGATTTATCAGTAAGATGGTTGTAGCAGTCGTTGGTTTTGTGCCTTAATATCAATTCTTCCTCCTTTTGATTACAGCATCTGGATTTTCTTTTGTGATATGGTTCAGCCATGATTGTATACTGTTTATCAAGTTTCCCTGATCTCCCTTGAGGAGAGTAACTGATCATATTAGGCCTGTTGGACTTTCTTTCCAGGGAATCTGGAAACTGAATGGGATGGCCAAGCATATTAAGAGCGGCTGGACTGGATTTACTCTATGGAGTGGCAACTTGAGGGGACTGAATGTTCATTGGTGCTGCCACCCAGATTCTTCATTGGCCTGAATCCTACCCTTTCCAAGCTGGGTGCTTCAGCTTTTCAACAACCCCATTTCTTCTCTGCTTAAGTTCCCTAGATTCCTTCTCTCCCTTTTTTTTCTTATGACCGAAGAATCTTTATTGGTTCCATGATCATCACAACATTATTTTTACTGGGGAAAAAGCTTCAAAACAATTAAATGTTCAATAAATAAATTACTGGATAAGCAGATTGTGGTGGATCCAACTATGGATAGTTTTCAGTCACTAGAAATTCTATTTTAGAAGCATATTTAATTATGTCAAAATATGTTCATTATAGTGTGTAGGAAAAGAACAGACTCTAAAATAGGGTGATCTTATTTTTGAGGGGAAATAAGTGTCTCTGTGCAATGAAACTTGAAGGATATACACCTAAATGAAAACAGTAGTTATCTCTGAATGCTACTCTTCCGCCCATGCCCTGCCTAGCCAACTCCTTCTCATTCTTTGGGTTTTGGCCTAAGTGAAACTTCCTCTTAGAAACCTCTCTGAAGCCCCATGTCCAGGTTAGGGTTTCTCTTGTATGTGATCCTGTGAACACTGAGGTAACCCCCTCAGCAGTTTTCACAGTGTTTGCTAATTGCCTATTTACTAGTGTATTCTCCCCTAGACCCTTCAGTGAGATCAGGGTCCATGTTTCTTCCAACAATGTCAACAAACATTTCTTGAGTGCTTAATATGTTCTTCACATGTATTATCTCACTGAATTCACCAATAAATCCTATGAGGAAGCACTGTTATTTTTCTTTTTACAGGTGAGGATACTGAGGCTCAGACATAGATATAAAGCAATGTACTGAGGTGACAGAATTATAGACCCAGCACCGGTGCTTAATAAATGTTTGTTGAATTAATGAATGAAAATACTAAAATTATGTAGATAAATTTCTCTACTGCAGTTCTCTGAATCTATGATTCAGAAGTATTGCTAGAATTAAAAGTATTGGCCTGATCAAATGGGTAAGATGTCAGTACGCAGCCAAACATCTTATCTCACTGATTAATGAATTCAGTCTGAAGCTCCCTTAAAAATTCAGAGCTAGTGCTGCCTGGAGATAAAAATCAGCCCCATCCTCTCCTCCTCTGAATGCTCTGAATTAGTAAAACAGAGGCCACACGTCACTGGCTGAATTAGGTACAGGTAAACACACTCCTCCTTGCTGAACTACCCCCTAAGATGCCCTGTACCCCTCTTTGCTGCACTTTGAAGACCTGAGCAGAGCCCGAGCAGGCCCAGAATAGGCCTGAAATATGAAGAACTAACCTGGGACAATGTGATAATCAATTGAGCACTGCAGGGAAGTGAAAAGGATCAGGCTGCCAGAATCTCAATTTAAGTTGGGATTCAGCAAACAGAAAAGTAAGTGATAAGAAATCTGATTTCACTAGGATTGTCAAATTTCCTAAATTCATTGGGTTCTCCTTGATTGAGAGAGTCTCTGAAGTAATGTTATACATTATTATTATCTACCCTCAGTTCCTCAATTCTTTGACCCTGGTTCCTGACACAGAGTTCCTAAACCCCTTGAATTTCCTGGGTGATAGGAGCATCTTTTGCTCTAATGCGGCTACTCTTATTGGGCTCCTGGGTGGAGGCTGGTCACCAGAAAGACCAAGCATATTTAGAAGTTTGGAACATTCAGCCCCACTGCCCCATTCTCTGGAGAGGGGAGAGGAACTAGACACTGAGTTAATAACTGATAATACCTAGATGATGTAGCCTTCATAAAATCCCCCAAATATGAGGTTTGGAGAGCTTCTGGGTTGGTAAACACATCCATGTGCTGGAGGGTGGTGCACCCCAACTCCATAGGGACAGAAGCTCCTATGCACAAAATTCTTCTGGACTTCATCCTATGTATCTCTTTTTTTTTGGTTTTTGTGGTATGCGGGCCTCTCACCGCCATGGCCTCTCCCGTTGCGGAGCACAGGCTCCGGACGCACAGGCCCAGCGGCCATGGCTCACGGGCCCAGCCGCTCCACGGCATGTGGGATCCTCCCGGACCGGGGCACGAACCCGTGTCCCCTGCATCGGCAGGCGGACTCTCAACCACTGCGCCACCAGGGAAGCCCCATCCTATGTATCTCTTAAACTGGCTGTTCATCTGTATCTTTATCATCTAATAAACTGATAAACTTAAGTAAGTGTCTCCCTGAGTTTTGTGAGCTGATCTAGCAAATTATCAAACCTGAGGAGGAAGTCACTTTTGCCCGACAACCTGGTATAAATGCTGATTTATACCAGGTTGTTGGTCAAAAGTACCAGGGACAACCTGACACTTGTCATTGGCATCTGAAGTGGGGGCAGTCTTGTGAGACTGAGCCATTAAGCTGTGGGATCTGACGCTAACTCCAGGTAGACAGTGTCAGGACTACATTGAATCGTAGGTGTCAGATAATTGGTTGGTATGAGAAAAAAATCCACACGTCCGGTGTCAAAATTGCTGTGAGTATGGCAGTAGTGTGAGAGTAAAGGAAAAAACAGTGAGTTTTTCCTAAACAGATTCCTGGTTCCAGGCACAGTTATTTTTTTACCCAGGATGCAGGAGGGATGTGCTAGGAATAAGCCCTTCTCTATAATGCCAGGAACCTGGGAGAAAGTGTACCATTTCCCTCATCTTAAAATGTAGAGCAGGGTCTTTCAGCCTCAGCACTCTTGGTAGCTTGGGCTTGATGATTCTCTGCTACGGCAGGTTGTCCTGTGCGTTGTAGGATATTTAGCAGCATCCCCAGCCTACAATTACTAGATGCCAGCAGCACAGCCTTCCTCTAGTTATGATAACCAAAAATTTGTTCAGACATTGCCAAATCTCCCCTGGGGCTCCTCATTTGGCAAACCACTGACCTAGAGTGTGGAAAGTATAAAATATTGGTGCATCTCCCTCCCACACTTCATAGGGTATCTCATAAATATACATGTGGACACACTCATACTTGTTTATCTATGTAGAGTGGAAGTAAACAATATCCCATTAAACCTAACATTTTATGTTCGATGGTGATATGTAAGAATGTCTAAGATTTTGTTAAGAATCATTTAAGAACTTTCCTTCCATTCACCCCAGTTAACTATTTCCAAGCATGGAAAACTTATATTATGCTCTTTGCTTTTGCAGTGGTGTTGGCTCCCTGGACTGCTTTGGGTTTCCAGACACTTGTGTATGATCCTAGCAGAGGCAGAAAAGCATGAGCTTTGGAGTCAGGCACCCTGGATTGGAATTCCAGTTAAATTTCATTTATCTGTGTTCATTGCAAGTCAGTCAACTGCTTTAAGCCACAAGTTCCTCAACCGTGAAAACCTTTCTTGCTTGATCATGATGAACTTTAAATGAGATGAGGTCTGGGAAAGTGCCTGGCCCAGTCCTGGAAGGTAGAACCAGTTCTTACCCATGAATGTTTTCTTTCTTTTGGTGCTTATCACTCAGGAAGTAGAGTAAGGGAAAGCTTCCATCCCAGTGTCTAGTGCCCCAGAATATTCCTTCAGCTCTTCTCAAAACACAATGAGGGCAGGTGGCAAAGTCATGCTGGGGTAATGAAGGAAGGCTCTCGAGTGTGACTTACAGCTTTCACCTGGAGTTGGTCAGCAGTTGAGAGGCAGTGAGTGAAGACTGGGCTTGAGTGGCTAGGGCTTTGTCAAGGAGAATGTCCTCACAGAGTGAGGGGGCTACTAGTACAGAGGTTTTGTTTCACTCAGGACACCTCATTGACATCATTTTTGTGACCTATAACGTGGGTGGCAGTAACTGAAGTCAGACTTGGGTTCTAGTTCAACTTCAGCACTTCCTGGGTGTGACTACCACCTTAGCCTCAGGACTGTCACCTGCAAAATAGGGTAACACTTGTGCCTACCTCTGAAGATGCTGTGAAGATTAACATAATGAATGCAAAGGCCCAGTGCCTGGTGAGTAACAGACACAGAGAAATATCAGCTGATATTACTATTAATAATCATCTTCTATAAATGCCTGTGCTTGTATGTATGGTATCTGAATACAGTCTAGAAAGGATGAATGATGGGGAAAGCATGGCCCAAGGTAGATAAGACATAACTCAAACAACTAGCCAATCAAAAGAGAACAAGCAGAGGATACAGTATATATGGAGAAAAACTCGGGAACAAGATAGAAAGAAAAAGTGGGCAAAAAAGATAAAGGTTACAAGTGAACAGTGGCACTTTTATGAAAAAGTTGGGGGCAATTACTTGCATGCACCAAAGTCTTAGAGAATCAGGCCAGGGACAAGGTCCTGCCTTCACTAGAAATGAATGAATAGGTAGTAGATATGTGGTTTTTGTCTAGATATCATCATCATCATTATTATCATCAGGCTACATTTGCTGAGCACGTGTGATATACCGGACAAGTAGAAATTACTAAGACACAGCTTCACACCTTGAAGAGCTCAGCGTTTACTTGGCCAAAGCCAGTAAGGTCTCTAAGTAGATTTTGAGCAAACTCTGAGGTCCTATCTCTCTCTCCTTAACTGACTCTTCCTTTGGGTGTTGGTAGGCATTGGGGCACAAGCACCTGTGACCTGGAGCAGATCTTTTCTTTCCCCAAACTTGTCCTCTTTTACACCAAACTTTTCTGTCCCCAAAGTATTTGTACAAAACAGGAAAGTTAAGCGCATGTAAGGTACGTAGAGCGTAGAGGCTTCATAATAACAGGCTGCCTTCTGGGCAGACTACTGAAGCTGAGCCAGTGGAGAGATTCCTGGAAGCATTTGGAGAGGAGCTGCTCACTCTTTTGTCTAGGGTGGCAGAATGCTAGCACCTTTCTGGCCAACAGGGAGGGAATCAAAGTCCGTGAAGTCAGCCACAGACTTAACCACAGCTGCAGCAGGCCAACGGCAGGGGCAACCAGCTGCAGAAGAGACATTTTCTTGACAGACACTGACAAGCTCAGGGGATTCAGAACCACAAAGTGAAGGTGGTCTCCACCCAGACAGGTCTAGGAAAGCCTGTGGAACACTGCATCGTCCGCAAGCTATTTTGAAGCTGCTTCAATTAAAGAATTAAACTATATCTGACTAGCAGCAACATCCACCAGAGCCAAACTGGATTTCTCCTTGGCAAAACAAGCTACAGACCATATCTTTATTGTGCAGACACTCATTAGCGAATATGTAAAAAAATACCAGTCGGAGAAAGATGTTTTCCTGCTTTGGAGACTTTTAAAAAAACCATTTAGGGCTTCCCTGGTGGCGCAGTGGTTGAGCGTCTGCCTGCCGATGCAGGAGACACGGGTTCGTGCCCCGGCCCAGGAAGATCCCACGTGCCGCGGAGCAACTAAGCCCGTGAGCCATGGCCGCTGAGCCTGCGCGTCCGGAGCCTGTGCTCTGCAACGGGTGAGGCCACAACAGTGAGACGCCCGCGTACCGCAGGAAAAAAAAAAAAAAAAAAAAAAATTTAATTTAATCTGGCACACATGGCTGAACCTGAAATGGCTACAATGTGTAACTGGTGGGAAAGCATGACCAATGCAGTTCTATCAATCCACCCTCTGCAGGACAAATACACCCCACACTCAGCTGGGGTTAGCAGAAGGGGCTAGCTCCCTTTACTTTTTCTGAACACTGGAGGAGGAGGAGGGTTTTCTATGCTTCAGGAATTTCTAAGGTCAAGATCTTTCCTGAGGAAAAGAAATGCTGGTTGCAGATAACTAGATTAGTCTCTCTACCTCTTCCCTTGCTCTTGGGCAGAAGTTAAATTTCTATGAAAACCACAACTTATAGACCCTAGGATCACCTACAGAGAGGTTTAAAAACTGATTTTCAGGAAATTGTCCCAAATAACCTCACATTTTACTGTTTTAAGTGTAGAATATGCTGTCTGTGTTTGTATGGGGTCCATTAAGTTTGTCTAGAGTCCAGATCCTGCTCTACAAGGCCCATCTCAAGTGGATCCAGGCCTCCCAGTAAAGTGGACTTCAAGGTGCAAGGTAAGGTCCATCCTTTAAGGCGAAACTATATATCTAATGGCTTTTAGGATATTTTCATTGATATCAAACTTTATGTGATTTTAAAAGAATAGTTAACTTTGCAATCACCAAAGTATACTTACTACCCCAAAGCCAGGGCATGTGAAAAAGATAAAGAATCAAGCTGGGGAGGGACAGAGAATCTTTGTTCCCCTTCATTTCCTGTAATAGAAGCTGGTAGGTACTTTGCTCCCTTTTTATGAAAAGCAAAGAAGTGTGTGAGGTTTTGAGGCAGTTATTGGATGAGAGTAAGTAGGTCTTGTGGAAGAAAGCCCACCTCCATCAGGGAATCTCGAGAGGAGGAGACAGAGGCAATAGAGAAAAAAGGCAGAAGACCTGCATCTATCCTGTGCCTTGAGACTAGTTCTCATTATGGTGACCATTTTTGTCAACATCAAGTGAAGAGAAGATCTGGCAATTAACTAGCAAACCCATATTGCCAGCCTGGATCATTCCCAACAGAAAATACACTAGAAACAAAATTAACCAAAGTGGTCATTCGTATGGCAAAATTTTTCTGGACTGGGGCTTAATTTTTTTTTTTTAATGGGTGCTGCCCTCTGACCAGGGACAACAAGCCTTGCTCCTGATTGTACACAGCACAGAACCATTGGAAGAGGTTTTTATTTCCAGCCATTACCTCCATCCTTACTATTCAGGGAGTGATTGAGGGTTAGTGACAGGAACACTTTGGAGTAGGTACTTTGCCAATATATATTATCATTCTTAGTAAGTGCAAATGGGAAGCCACAGTACCAAGTCAATAATTACTTTTGATATTTCCTCACATGTTGGAAAGCAATCATTACAAACCCAAAGAGCTTCATTTACAGGGCTTTACAGACTTTGCACAAAGAAATATTAGTTGATGGAGAAGCTGGAAACAATAGCAACCTTGGCGCAGAAACCCAGTATGAAATAGAATATGGACTCTTAGAAATGTGCAAAATTTTCAAAGTTCAAAAGGAAGTCCAATTCCAGGAAACTGCCAGCTGGAAAACAGCTTACTGAACCCTGAATGAAGACATTATTATAAATCTCATTACATAATTTGATAATTCTGACATTTGCAAAAGCACACTGACATAGTCTTGAATTGCACAAAATCAAACTCTCCACATAAAAGAAGCCAGATGGAAAATTTTATTCTAATTTTGCTCTGATCACCATTTCTTAGTTTTAAGTGACAACAGGTGTTTTAAAAGTATAAGTGGGACACTGAAAATGCATTTAAAATTTCCCTTATAATTAGGAATTAAAGTCTGTGTCATATAGGTTTAATATCTGGTCTCTCACTTTTACCTCAGTGAAGTTTCCTTGTCAACTGGAATGAAAAAATTGGCAGAGTTCCCTCCTATCTTCTCTACTTTCTCAGGCAAAGATATAAACACAATTTTCAGATGTTCCTGACAGAAACTGGAGAATAAAGTCCAATAGGTTAGGGGATTTTCATAATAAGACATTTCATTTGGCAAAGTCAAGGTTCTGTTCCACCTGCTCTCCCAACTACCCAATCCTATAACCCTCCGTCTGTCCCCATTCTCAGAAGGGCCCTGTGCTCAAAAAAGCCCCGCATTTGGCTTAATGCTCTACTGTTGCTGTCTTGAAATTCTTAATAATTTTGTCTTTCAACTCCTGTTTTGTAAATGAAGTCTAATGAGACAAGGGAGCATGCATGTGAGCAGAGGAGATATACCCAATATGTGTGTCTATAGTTCTTCGTTATCCAGTTAATATACAGTGTTTGTGATGTACAACAGCACAGAATTCTGGTGTATCCATGACACGTGGGAGTGCAAAGTGAGTGTGTGTAAGTGGGGAGCAGAGGGGCTGACAGCCTCAAGAAGCCACACTTTCTGTTCACACCAGAACTCGTTTCAAACACAGGGAGAAGGCAATAGCATTCTATGAAACAGAAAAGAATCCTATCATATCCTTTCTTACTCATATTACTTCTCTGTATCAGCCAATCACTTTTGCTGAAAATGAAAGCAGAAGTAAAGGGAAAGATAGGGCAACTCACAGTTCCTTTTTCTTTCAGTCCTTTCTTATTTATCAATAATCTGAAGGTAGGGAATATTGGTAGCACATCCACACATCAAGAAGTGAAATAAAAAACAGTTGAGTTAATTTTGTGCAGTGTTTCCATTGTTCTGTTAAGAACAAAATACATATGTATGTACAACCTATGAAATACAAATTGTATAATTTTGATAATTCCCACACAACCTAAATGCTCTTATATTAGCTTTTAAGTCTCGTGTACAATATAAAGATGAAAGGCAAAATTCATGCTAATTATTTAAAACTTTATTTCTTTACTTAGAACAACATTAAAAGGCAAATAAAAAATACCAGTCAAGAGAGAGACTGGCAGAAAGGAAAAAAGCTTTGCATTCTAGTACCTTTAATAGCACTTTTTAAAAGGTGAGGTCCCACATTTTCATTTTGCATGGGGTCCCGCAAATTATGTAGGTGAAATGATCAGTCCTCACTTTTCTTAACAATGCTACAGCAATGTAATATCTCCTTCTTCTTGTATATTTCACAGGCAGATACTATAAAATAGTGTGGGAGTCCAAAAACACGAGAGAGAATGACAGACTACTTTCTGGGAAGACAGGCCTAAGGGAGATCCAAAGTGGCGTTTTGACTATAAAAGGAAAAGCCATAGAAGGAGAAGAAAAGATAGCAGCTGCTAATTAAGGGAGATAGAAGGATCTGCCTCTGGTGAAAACTGGGTTTGACGGGTGAAGCCCACAAATTTCAGAGAAAGCAAAGCAGGCCTGTGGGCTGCTCTAGTGACCTACACCTACCTCTGTGGCCTCCAGATCTCAGAAGAACAGGAAATGAAACATTAGGAGTAGCGTGGGCTAGGTAGCATGTGAGCTCAGAAGGCCAAGACTGGTAGAAAAATCCTTCAATATTTTACTTCCATAAAAGGGTTTGGGAATTTGGCAGCATGAGAGAAGTAGCATTTGGCAGCTTTTGACATCCATTATGAATGTTTCAACTTAAAATTTTTGATGTAACGCTCCTGTAAGAATAACTATCCTGTAGGTTAGATGCTCCCGCGATGGTAAGGCAAAATTACATGAAGAGTTGTCTAAGAATGTATTGTCTAAAATGTAATTTTCCAACATTACATACCCCTTAGTCATGCCACAGAACTGGGATATTATAATTGCCTCAGGCAAAAAGTCCACAGTCGCAGAAACTAGAGTTTCTGCTATGTCTATCCTTCTAGTATGGTTAGAGTAGAATCAGTTATGTGTGCTACTTAAGGACCGGAGTGTAGGGGGGAAGGTACAGGATAGGACGGGGTGCAGCAAGGGAAACCTCAGCCCTGTGAGTACAATGATTAGAAGTAAGGAAATTGTCTTTTGCTATGAGTTTGTGTTCACGTGGGTGATAGAGATAATAATTGACAATTCTTACAAGAAAACTACAGCTTTATAGCTTTGGTGTGACTGTGAAATAGAAACGTATGTAAGTCATTTACACAAACATCATTTCTCGTAGCATAACAACAATCACATTATTAGATTTATCAGATCAACTCTGATGTAAGTTTTATTTTGGTTACAGCACTAACTCCAATATTAAATTAAACTCCATAGTATAAAGTTTAGCACGAGTCATGGGGAATCAGTTTCATTCCAAAATCACATCTCCTTGGTTCAGATTTCAGTGTCTGTGTTCACCCAGCATGGGCATCTGCTCATGACTTCAAAAAAATAGATACAGAGAACATTGTTTCTAAAGGACCTGGAGGCGAAAGTACAGAACATGGTCATCATTAAGTTTACAGATGACACTAAGGGCAAGAAGCGTGGGTTAGGAATTCAAGTAGGAATAAATGCAGGGTAGAGGCCTGGAGAGAAAACCTCAACCATAAAAGTGAATGAGGGTGAAGGACTGCCTTTGTGTGATCATGACTAGATTAGGATCAGGGCTCATTGGGGTTGGGGGAGATGAAGCTGGTATCAATTTCTGAGGCCTCCTACTCTGGAACAGGGACCAGTGTCCAACTGTGCTACTATCAATTCAAGTCCCTTGCAAAGATTTTCAGCCAGTCTACCCTTGCTTGGGGAGGGGTGGAAACATGTTTTCAGGAGAGTTCAAACCCATGTTGGGGTTTGTACAGCATTGTTGTGATTTAGGATAATACTATCCGGGGGTTTGCATAAAAGGAGGTAGAATGTAAAAATGGTTCTTTTCTTATCCTTGCTACTTCCCATCCAGACCATCCACATGTCCTTTCATTTCTACCTCGTACTCCAATCTCTCATCTGTCCCCTTCTGCCCTCTTCATTGCCATTACCCTAGTCTGAGTCATCACAGTTTCCATCTGGTCTGCAAAAGCCTTCTATCCAGACTTCTCTGCTTCCGCTCTTGACTGTTTACAATCCATTCTCCACAGAGCAGCTAAAGTCATCTTCCTCAAACTTAAATCAGATCATAGCAGCTCCCTGTTAAATCCCGTCAGTGGCTGCTCATTGCTCTTAGACTAAAATCCAAGCTCTTCATGGTGATCTTCGTGCTCTTTACCAGCTGGCTCCTGCTTAGCTCTCCAGCCCCACGTCCTGTCACTCTTCTCCTGCCTCACCACATGTAGCTTCCTTTTCTGCTCTGTGAATCCTCTGGACCTGCTCCCTTCTATGGCCCCAGCGCAAAAGTGATCCCTCTAGCTCTTCTTAAAACCACCTCATGCCCATCCTTTAGGTCTCTGCTTAAGTGTCCCTCTTAAGGAATCTATCTTTATCACTTTATCCAAAATAGCCCCTTCGGGCTTCCCTGGTGGCGCAGTGGTTGAGAATCCGCCTGCCGATGCAGGGGACACGGGTTCGTGCCCTGGTCCGGGAAGATCCCACATGCCGCGGAGCAACTAAGCCCGTGAGCCATGGCCGCTAGGCCTGCGCGTCCGGAGCCTGTGCTCCACAACGGGAGAGGCCACAACAGTGAGAGGCCCGCATACCGCAAAAAAAAAAAAAAAAAAAAAAAAAATACCCCCTTCACCAGATTTCTCCAAATCTTTATTGTATTTCTCACCATCTGTAGTAATTATTTTATTTATCTGGTTACTTATTTATTATGTCTCTTCCCTAGATAGACTCTGAGCTTCTTGAGAGCAAGAGATGATGTCTGTTTCCTTCAGAGCTATATTCCCAGAAACTAGCACAGTGTTAGCACAAGGCTGGTTGGTACTCAATAAGTATGTGTTGAATAACTAAACTCATCTCCTATCACATGGCCAGTGCAGTGCCCAGCATATTTTAAAAATGGACCTCTGAATCCTATGGTCTATAGCCACAGAGTGGATGAACGTACAGGAACAGTAAAATTAACCATATTTTCAAGCTCCCAAGTTGCGTATCTGAGGCCCTTCATGAGTGGGACAGGTAGGTATCACGCATGGTTGGATGATCTTTGAACTTCTGAACCTTTTATTACAGTACTGGCAGCTTTGGAGAAAGCATTTTTTTTTCTTTTGTATACTTTCCACCAACATTTTCTATGCCTTGCAGAATACCTCTAAGTTTAGTGTCACCTACATTCTCATTAAGATGACTTTAACATCTGCCTTCTAGATTGTGAATGATGATGAGAGAGATAACAATTAAATGGCTGCTCATCCCTGAGCCTCACGCAGGCACCCCTCTGTTCGGCCCAGAGTCCCTCATCACTCTCTTGTGTTTGTTTTCCCCCAGCCAGCTTTTAGTTCACTTGACTGGCTTCAATTCAACACACTTAAGTTTTGAAAGCTGAGCCTTATGAGGTAGAATTCTAGACACTTACATTCTCTGAATCATGTCATTTTATCAAAAAAGCATGTGATGCGAGTTTTAGAGGGCATTTCCAGAGGCAGAGATGGAATAATAATTTTAAAAAAAGGTGGAGAGCAAGTGGATGGATGGTACTTTGATCAACACTCATTCCCTAGGCCACATGATGATTCCATCAGTGGAACTAAGTGTGTGCAAATCAAACCCTGAGAGCCAGTGGAGGACAGACAACCAATTAGTTACAATAACCTCTGACTCGTAAGTGAAAGGAGAGACCTATGAAATTGTGGATACCCAGAAAGAATTTTGGGTTCAAACCACTCTGAGTTTCCGGTCTGATGTGTCAGCTGGAAGTGTAGTCCCTCTGAGAACTGTGCTGTGCATTCATTAGAACATGGGGAGCCAAGTGATTACAAGTCAAGTGAAGCAACAGCTCCAAATGAGCTTTACAGTTACTGGGAATGAAAAAGGAAGGCCATATATTTTTAAGAGAAAAAGCCATATAAATCTGACAGCTCCACCCCACTCACAGCAAATCCCAATCATATCTAGCCAAACCATTCTATTTTCCTGACATAGACATGCACAGTGGGAAGGCACCGTGAAAAATCAGTGGTAGTAACCACAAACCACTTACAGTACACTCGGGGCTCAATCATGATGTCTTTGGGTCTGTTCAGGGCAAGGTAGGTCACCTTCAATTTTCAAACACACATACACACACACACATACCCCAAACCCTTACTCAACCAACAAACATGCAGCAAAAAACTCATACATGCAAGATCAATTATGCAAGTAAATTGCTTTTCTCCTTAAATTATATTAAACTTTTCTGTTTTGAAACTTCTGAGTTATTAGTCTTCATAACACTGTTATCCAGTTAGTGCTTTTGTTTTTGTTGTGTTGAAAGAGACAGAGATGAAAACAGTATTTTTGTTTTGTTTTTTAAAATTCCAGGCTTCCCTGGTGGCACAGTGGCTAAGAACCTGCCTGCCAATTCAGGGGACACGGGTTCGAGTCCTGGTCCCGGAAGATCCCACATGTTGTGGAGCAACTAAGCCCATGTGCTACAACTACTGAACCTGTGCCCTAGAGCCCGCGAGCCACAACTGCTGAAACCCGTGCACCTAGAGCCCGTGTTCTGCAACAAGAGAAGCCACCACAATGAGAGGCCCACGCACCGCAACTAAGAGTAACCCCAGCTCGCCTCAACTAGAGAAAACCTGTGAACAGCAATGAAGACCCAATGCAGCCAAAAATAAATAAAACAAATAAAATTTTAAAAATTCCAGTTAAATCTGCAAATATATCGATTGATAGTGATATCTATCAACATTCAAAATATACCTACCCTTATTAAGTAACTTTATTTCCAGGTATTTTTACTACAGACCTACAACAATACACAGAGACATCCTTAACCACCTGTCTTCTTCATTTTTGTACCCAAGCAGCTGAATGTAGCTGGAGAAAAGCATACAATCAGGCAGACAGGTTTCACTTTAAATATGATTCCATACCTCAGATGTGTTTTTGGTTCTACCAGTAATCCTATGATGTTTCTCTAGTTTCTTTATCAAGCTCGCTTTTCTAGTCTCTGAGATGACTATTTTGTACATTTCCCCTCTGTTCAAATCCACTTCTCTACTCACTTCCCTTCCTCTCAGTCCATGACCTTGCATTATGCTTTAAGCAATAGAAGAAATGATGATTTGGGAGCTCCTTTCTTCCCATCACCCAATCTATGCATGGTTGTCTCTGTACCCCACTCTTCCTGTACAAGTCAGAAGTGCTGCTTTTCCTAAAGAAGGTTAGTCTCTATCTCTCTTGTTCTTTCTCTTGTGAGTCATCAATCCTCATACTTTCACCTGGCTTTATAAATACACTGACAAATTTATATCTTCAGTCCAAACATCTCCTTCGAGCTCCAGACTTGTGATTAATCTGCATACTCAATGCTACATTTGGATGTCTCCCAAGCATCTCAGACTTAACATGCTCAAAATAGACCCTCAATTCAGCCTTCCCTCCAAACTGATTCTCCCCTTATCTTCCCCATGCAGTGAATTGTCCGGGTTTCTCTTCTTCAATCCCCACATCCATTCCTGTTATTCGTGTCAATTCTGTCTTTTAAATATATTTTGAATATGTCTATCTCTATTGCCACTAGCCTGGCCCAAACCATCCATCACCATCTTGCCTATACTGTTAAAACATGTTCCTTCCTGGCTTCACCCTTGTCCCATTACAATCTGTTCTCCACAGAGTATCTGAGTAGTTTTTAATACACCTATATCTATACTTATATCTGTATCTATATCTGATCACATTACTCCCCTGAAAAAAATTCTCCATTGGCTTCCCTTAACTCTTCGGATCAAACCCAAACTTCTTACCATGGCTTACAAGGTATTTTACGATTGGTCTCTCCCTACCTTTCCAATGTTATTTCATACCACTCTCTCTCATCCATCATCTTTTAGCCACATTGGCCTGTTTTCAATTCCTTGAAAATGCTAAGTTTCTTTCCGTCTAGGGCTTTGCAAATGGTGTTCCTTATGCCTGGAATGCTCTACCATCTTTGGGTCCCAATTTAAATGTCAACTTCTCAAAAAGTCCTTCCCTGGTTCTGTGTTCAGGTAAGTGTTCCTAGCTAACTCTACATTAGCACACTTCATTTCTCTCATAGCACTTCTCATAATTTGTAATTATATATTTATATCTTCACTTAGTCTACATATTACTGCTGCTAGATTGTAAGCTCCATAAGGCAAAGAATATTATTCAAATATGTAATACCTAGTCCTTCCCACAGTATGTTACACATAAAGAGACCAATAACTATTGATGAATATTTGAGTAAATGAATTAATGAATACAAGAATGTTAGTTATAGCATTGTGATAACAGCAAAAATGTAAACAACTTAAGTGTCTTAAAAAGTGAAAAGTTGTATGGCAATAAAATGGACAACCTGGAAGAAATGTACAAATTCTTAGAAATGCACAACCTACCGAGACTGAACCAGGAAGAAATAGAAAATATGAACAGACCAATCACAAGCACTGAAATTGAAACTGTGATTAAAAATCTTCCAACAGGGCTTCCCTGGTGGCGCAGTGGTTGAGAATCCACCTGCCGATGCAGGGGACACGGGTTCGTGCCCTGGTCCGGGAAGATCCCACATGCCGCGGAGCAACTAAGCCCGTGAGCCATGGCCGCTAGGCCTGCGCGTCCGGAGCCTGTGCTCCGCAACGGGAGAGGCCACAGCAGTGAGAGGCCCGCATACCGCAAAAAAAAAAAAAAAAAAAAAAAAAATCTTCCAACAAACAAAAGCCCAGGACCAGATGGCTTCACAGGCGAATTCTATCAAACATTTAGAGAAGAGCTAACACCTATCCTTCTCAAACTCCTCCAAAATATAGCAGAGGGAGGAACACTCCCAAACTCATTCTATGAGGCCACCATCACCCCGATACCAAAACCAGACAAAGACGTCACAAAGAAAGAAAACTACAGGCCAATATCACTGATGAACATAGATGCAAAAATCCTCAACAAAATATTAGCAAACAGAATCCAACAGCACATTAAAAGGATCATACACCATGATCAAGTGGGGTTTATTCCAGGAATGCAAGGATTCTTCAATATACGCAAATCAATCAACGTGATACACCATATCAACAAACTGAAAGAGAAAAACCATATGATCATCTCAATAGATGCAGAGAAAGCTTTTGACAAAACTCAACACTCATTTATGATAAAAACCCTGCAGAAAGTAGGCATACAGGGAACTTTCCTCAACATAATAAAGGCCATATATGACAAACCCACAGCTAGCATCGTTCTCAATGGCGAAAAACTAAAACCATTTCCACTAAGATCAGGAACAAGACAAGGTTGCCCACTCTCACCACTCTTATTCAACATAGTTTTGGAAGTTCTAGCCACAGCAATAAGAGAAGAAAAAGAAATAAAAGGAATCCAAATAGGAAAAGAAGAAGTAAAGCTGTCACTGTTTGCAGATGACATGATATTATACATAGAGAATCCTAAGGATGCTACCAGAAAACTACTAGAGCTAATCAATGAATTTGGTAAAGTTGCAGGATACAAAATTAATGCACAGAAATCTCTGGCATTCTTATACACTAATGATGAAAAATCTGAGAGTGAAATTAAGAAAACACTCCCATTTACCATTGCAACAAAAAGAATAAAATATCTAGGAATAAACCTACCTAAGGAGACAAAAGACTTGTATGCAGAAAACTATAAGACACTGATGAAAGAAATTAAAGATGATACAAATAGGTGGAGAAATATACCATGTTCTTGGATTGGAAGAATCAACATTGTGAAAATGACTCTACTACCCAAAGCAATCTACAGATTCAATGCTATCCCTATCAAATTACCACTGGCATTTTTTACAGAACTAGAACAAAACATTTCACAATTTGTATGGAAACACAAAAGACCCCGAATAGCCAAAGCAATCTTGAGAACGAAAAATGGAGCTGGAGGAATTAGGCTCCCTGACTTCAGACTCTACTACAAGGCTACAGTAATCAAGACAGTATGGTACTGGCACAAAAACAGAAATATAGATCAATGGAACAGGATAGAAAGCCCAGAGATAAACCCACACACATATAGTCACCTTATCTTTGATAAAGGAGGGAAGGATATACAGTGGAGAAAAGACAGCCTCTTCAATAAGTGGTGCTGGGAAAACTGGTCAGCTACATGTAAAAGTATGAAATTAGAACAATCCCTAACACCACACACAAAAATAAACTCAAAATGGGTTAAAGATCTAAATGTAAGGCCAGACACTATCAAACTCTTAGAGGAAAACATAGGCAGACAACTCTACGACATAAATCACAGCAAGATCCTTTTTGACCCATCTCCTAGAGAAATGGAAATCAAAACAAAAATAAACAAATGGGACCTAATAAAACTTAAAAGCTTTTGCACAGCAAAAGATACTATAAACAAGACCAAAAGACAACCCTCAGAATGGGAGAAAATATTTGCAAATGAAGCAACTGACAAAGGATTAATATCCAAAATTTATAAGCAACTCATGCAGCTCAATAACAAAAAAACAAACAACCCAATCCAAAAATGGGCAGAAGAACTAAATAGACATTTCTCCAAAGAAGATATACAGATTGCTAACAAACACATGAAAGAATGCTCAACATCATTAATCATCAGAGAAATGCAAATCAAAACTACAATGAGATATCATCTCACACCGGTCAGATTGGCCATCATCAAAAACTCTAGAAACAATAAATGCTGGAGAGGGTGTGGAGAAAAGGGAACCCTCTTGCACTGCTGGTGGGAATGTAAGTTGATACAGCCACTATGGAGAACAGTATGGAGGTTCCTTAAAAAACTACAAATAGAACTACCATACGACCCAGCAATCCCACTACTGGGCATATACCCTGAGAAAACCATAATTCAAAAAGAGTCATGTACCAAAATGTTCATTGCAGCTCTATTTACAATAGCCAGGACATGGAAGCAACCTAAGTGTCCATCAACAGATGAATGGATAAAGAAGATGTGCCACATATATACAATGGAATATTACTCAGCCATAAAAAGAAATGAAACTGAGTTATTTATAATGAGGTGGATGGACCTGGAGTCTGTCATACAGAGTGAAGTAAGTCAGAAGGAGAAAAACAAATACCGTATGCTAACACATATATATGGACTCTAAGGGAAAAAAATGTCATGAAGAGATTAGTGGTAGGACAGGAATAAAACACAGACTTACTAGAGCATGGACTTGAGGATATGGGGAGGGGGAAGGGTTGGCTGTGATGAAGTGGGAGAGTGGCAGGGACATATATACACTACCAAATATAAATTAGATAGCTAGTGGGAAGCTGCCACATAGCACAGGGAGATCAGCTCTGTGCTTTGTGACCACCTAGAGGGGTGGGGTAGGGAGGGTGGGAGAGAGGGTGATGCAAGAGGGAAGAGATATGGGAACATATGTATATGTATAACTGATTCACTTTGTTGTAAAGGAAAAACTAACACACTATTGTAAAACAGTTATACTCCAATAAAGATGTTTAAAAAAAAAAAGTGAAAAGTTTTATAAATGATGGCATATCTTTATAACACTAAGAGGTGGAACTATTTGCAGAGGTAGAAAGCTGTCCAAGATAAAGTAAGTGAAAAAAGCAAACTGCAGAACATGGTATTTAAAAAGGTTTATGATACACATAAATATATTACTGCATATGTATGCAAAGTTTCTGAAACCAACATGAGAAACTGTTAACAGTTGATACTTCTGTTTGTTTAAAGGAATCATTTATGTCCTCACATACAACTTGAATTTCCTACCATAATTATGTGTTACTTTTATAATTTGAAAAACTTCTTAAAATTAAAATATTAACATATATTAATTAACAAAAACTTAGCCATGTATTGTGTTCCTGCTCCAGGGGTACTAGTCCCCATTTGCTAGAAGCTACTGGGGTAAAGGACACAGGTGTAAGAAATCATTTTCATTCATGGAGACCTTCTCTGCCTTGTTCCAAAAAATTAACTCGAGGTGGCTACAAGTAATTGTGTTCTATGTGACAGTTAGAAAAGGTGGATTTGTAACCAGATCAGGGAGGACCCTGTATGCAGAGCAAGCGGTCTGCACTTAACTGGATGGGAACTAGAGGATCACAGAAGACTTTGAGCTTTAAAAAGTTCAATCTGGAGAGCCAGGAAGACTACTCTACCAGAGCAAATTTAACCTCTTTATAACATTTTATGATTTAAAAACCACAAACCAGGTAACACTCGTGTTGCTCCTCCGCTAACAGTAATAACACGGAGTTGCCTTTAGTTGTAAATTGCTTAGATGATTAGAATCATCCCTGATGCCTCTGGCACAGATTTTCACGATCCTCACCAATTGCCAGGGCTTTGTCTGATTTGAAAACTTGCAGACCACATTACTGCACACTGGCTTCTTTTGGTTTCCTTCTGGCTGCTTCATTTGTATTTATAGACAGACATAATGGAGGGGTGTATGTAGGTGGGGATGGGGCAGGGTGAGGTATGTGGTCTCTTCCACTCGGAAGTACTAAGCCCAGCCAGCTTACTTCGGTTCACTTGTGTGTTCCATCCCCCACTTGGAGGGCTTTAAATCCTCTAGTGGTTCTCAAATTTTAGGGTGCATAAAGAATCACCTGGAGGGCTTGCTAAAACCCAGATTCCTGAGGCCCATCCCCAGAGATTCTGATTCAGTAGGACTGGGGTGGGCCCAAGAAATTGCATTTCCAATAAGCTCCCAGGTGATGCTGATGTTCTGGTCCCCACCCTCAAACAGTTTATACCCCAGTGGAGGAAACAGACATCTAAGTCGTTACCACGGAAGATCAAAAGCAGCAAGTGCTAAAATGCAAATCTGTGGCAGAACAAGGAGCACGGAAGTAGGAACAATTGCTTCTAATTGGAGAAATAAGTCCGACTTCAGAAAGAGGTTGCCATTTCAGCTGGCCACAGATGCGTATGGGAAGAGCAAGGAGTCTGCTTTGGGGAATAGAAGATGGGAAACTGTATTTCCAACCTTTTCCTTGGTGTCAACAAAAGCATAAGATCTTTCCAACTGTAGCTCTGCCCTCCAGGGATATTTGTAAGCTTCCTAAGTTTGTAGCTGCCCCGAGATCTGTTTTACTCTGGGCCTAGCAACTTTAGAGCATATGTAGGCTAAAATGGGCGGGGAGCCTGTGACTAATATTGATAGGGGTCTTCCTAGGGAAAGATGCCCAGTTTTCCAAATGTAGAACAGCAAGATCAGTCTTATACATCTCATTTTCAAATATGTACCTACATTTCAGACATGGCCTTACTAGACACATGGGCTTTCTTTAGACCCCGTGACATAGGAAATGGAGTAGTTATTTTTCTGAATATTTAATTGAAAATGCAACACAGGAAGCCTTCTAGTGACTTTGAATTTCTACTCTATTATCTAATTCCCTATTATGTAACCCTTAGTAAGTTGTCTTATCACTCTGTGCCTCAAGTTTCCTCATCCATAAATGGATATCATAATAATGCCTACGCTCATAGGGATGTTGTAAGAATTAAATGAATTAGTAAGTGTAAGCACTCAATAATAAGTGTAAGCACTCAATAACTATTAGTTGTTTTTCTTTTCTTTTTCTATTGACAGTTGAGCCAAGCAAATGTATTTTTAGGTGAATTGGCCCTTCTAGGGCCAATTTCCACTTTTTTTTCCCCATATCTTTAATTCAGAACACTATCTGGATTTCATAAGGGCCCTTCCTAGACATGCTATGTACAATGTTTGCCTTTTCAACATGGAAGGCACCTAATTAAGTTCTATGGCTGAGCAGCTCTTCAGATATTTGAGAGCTTGGGGGAAGAAAACTCTCCTCTTTCTGATATGTTGTCAGTCTCTAGTATATCTTTAATACTTCTCCCAAACTTTTTATGAGGTACAAAGTTAGAAAAAACAGAGAAGGTACATCAGGTCCTAAGGGACAATTTACAACACAATGATGAGCACAGAAGTCTTGAACTGCCTCTTTCTCCCAACGGGAGTATGGAATGGCAAGTTTACTGAGTCTTGAGTCAGCGTGGGTCTGGATCCTGCATCTGCTTTGTGATCCTGGACATGTACCTTAACCTCTCCTTGCCCAACTTTACTTATCTGAAAAAATGGAGATGATAAATGTACCTACCCTCAAGAGGTTTTCAGGAAGATTTTATACTACCAAAATAACATTTTAGGTAAAGCTTGGCACATAACAAGCACTCAATAGTAGTAGGTCTTGTAGCATAATGGAAAGATTATACTGGAAGTTGAAGTAATAGATTTTTAGTCCAGATGTGCCACTAATAATCTTTATGGTATTAGGCAACCTCCTAGGGCCTTAGTTTCATTTTTAAAAAAAATAAAATAAAGATAAAATAAAGGATCAGGAGAGGATGATTTCAAAAGATTCTTCCCAAGTCTAATCAGCTGATTTTAGCCTATCATCTTACCTTTCAGAGGGTGGAACAATATAGCCTTCTCTCTCTTTGGTATTTAGAGAACAGACTGCAGACCCTGGAAAAGTTTCCCTTTGTTTGTCTATTTTGACATTTATTGCTTCTGACCTTATCGATTCTCAGGGACAAGGGTAATCTGGTTCTTTTTCTTCATGGGTCTGTGTCTGTTTCCATTTTTTCAGACGCTCTGAACTTACTCTGATCCCTTGGTATCTTGATGTTCACTGAAGACCTAGGACCAGATATGCCCCTTCTTGGAGCCTCAGTATTCCCAGTTGTAGGGACTGGATGATCTCTAAACACTTCTAATTTCGGTGTTTTATGAGTCTGCAAATCTCAGCTGGTACCCTTTTCCAGTGGGTATTTGGCTGTGACTGCCACAAAGCTGGATGCATTCAAAGGCAGAGTGGGCAACAAAGATTTCAGCCAATGGGCTAGACTGCAAATGAAGCTGCTGTGATGTCAAGAAGCATCACTATAATTTGTGGCTCAAACAGTGTAAGGTAGAATTTTATAGAATAAGGTAGGTTTTGGGAGATATTTATGGGAGTCACAATGGGACATTCTGAAGATATAAAAACACCGTAATACAAAATATCCTGGCTTTCTTTTGAATCACTGGAACACAGTGTTTATGTTTCGTAATGTTAATCACATGCAATTCTTCTAAATCCGGGATCTAATGAATGCAAAAATTGGTCCAAATGTCAATTTTAAACATATGTTTTTTAAAATTGAATAGACCTGAATGGTTCCAAGCACTAGTTAACTCTTTGATGAAGTCAGGGTCTGATTTTTCAGTGGTGGTTCTGATTGGTAATCAAGATGCGGAGAACTCCTCAGATCACTCCAGCAACAGGGTCAGCAAAGGAATTGCAAAGGTACCTCCTGAAGCAAGGCATGAAGGTCTGGGATGGCTCAGTGAATACTGCTCACTCTGAGGAATGGAGGGAGTTACAAAGCTGTCCGGCAGACTTTGGTAGGTTCTGGAAATTTCAAAATTGGACAGAACAATTAAAGCCAACGTGTGAACCCTTTCATGGGGACTTTAACTGCAGATGGAGAACATACTGATTTTGTTGGTCATTAATAGTCATTCTGAATTTCAAAATAACCATTTTCATTGTTTTCTAATGATGTGAAACAGTTTTACTCAGTCCTCAGAGAGCAATTAACCAGACTTTTCGTTGGTGTCCAACGACTGTGCTTGTTGTTTTGTCTAAAGAAAAGGAGGCTGTGAGATGGCTTAGCTTTTCAGGACAAGAAGAAATTTATAGTTTAAATAAACTATAAAGCTTTAAATTCCAGGATACCACAATTAGAAGAACTGACAAAAACCATCATACTGAGGGATGGGTGGCATCTGCTCTGAAGATCTGAAAACTACCACCTGTTTTGTCCTACTAAGAGATTGGAGGCAATCTGATTCTTAAAGTTGGATACCAACTTGGTCACTTGGTGCTTCAAATAACACTGCCATGACTCACAACCATTTGGATACTTAAATTCTCTTCAGCCAGTAAAAGTCATGGAAGAAATCCACTTCATAATCATAACCTGGGAATTTTTTCACCACAAGTGAAATTTCTTAGCTAAATTATCCACTCTAGTCATTAGTCTTGGCTCCAAATGACATTTAGCTATTTCAAAAAATCCATCCCACCACTACAGGATAAAGGTTATCCATGGATAGACACGAAAGAATGTGCTATAAACCCAGGAAGCAATTCGTAAAGAGATGTTTCAGAGATACTTTGAGCAACGGCAGTATCAGTAAAAGAACTGCCGAGCCTTCTGAAGTGATTCCTTTTGAAGAGAACTCCATTTGGGTATATTAGTTCTGGCATGTTTGGTAAAAAGTTAGCATACTATCTACTAAGCTTACTTCATATGCCCCTTTTCCCGCCCTATGAGACATTAAGAGTACAAGAGTAATGGTTTATTGAAAGGGCTCAACTTGGTGGAATACCCACAGCAAACACCTTTATGCTTTTTTTAAAATTAATTAATTAATTAATTTATTTTTGCTGTGTTGGGTCTTCGCTTCTGTGCGAGGGCTTTCTCTAGTTGTGGCAAGCGGGGCCACTCTTCGCCGCGGTGCGCAGGTCTCTCACTATCGCAGCCTCTCTTGTTGCGGAGCACAGGCTCAGCGGCCATGGTTCACGGGCCCAGTTGCCCCGCGGCATGTGGGATCTTCCCGGACCAGGGCTCGAACCCGTGTTCCCTGCGTTGGCAGGCGGATTCTCAACCACTGCGCCACCAGGGAAGCCCCTATGCTTTTTTTTTAACCACTGCCTTTCAAAGCCAGTTTCCTAACCCTGAATCTCATCTCAAAGCTTATTTCTTAGCTTTTGGATATTAATAAATAATTTCATTTTTCAGGTATTAAAAATACCAGCCTAATCTTATATCAAAACTTTAGTTTTTCATCTAATTTGATTCATATCTTGACCAGTGTAGGCTTGACATAAATCAGAAACTGTAGTGGAGGAAGGGGATATGTTTTTGTTTGTTTGTTTGTTTTTTATTTAATCCTCTTCTCCCGTAATTCCTGAAGGAGTAGAGGTAAAGAAGAAAGGTAAAATGGGGGCAAAAATGCGTTATTGACTAGTGTTATAGTAATCTGGCTTTGGTGCACTCTCGGAGGGAGATGCTCAAGTAATGGATCCTTCTCTTTGGGGACATTTTTGTGGGTTCTTCCAATGCTTTCCTGCTGGGACCCTCCACGTTATACTGCTTTCTTATACCTGCAATAGGCTTTACGACTAACCCCTTAAAATTCCTCTAAGCTTCTACCCTGATGATATATCTCTCACAACCTCTTTCTGCTGGGGTGTGATTCTTTAAAGACAGCTGAAACTTGGTTGCCTTCTGTAGTGTACACTGTAGTCCAAGCTCTCCCACCTCATTCAATTGTCAAGGACATCTCCAGCCAGCCTCTTCATGAGACCTTTCCAGGGGAGGACCAGGCTCTGGACTCAGTGCCTGCCAAACTTCAGAGAACACATGTCAAGTCCTCCTAAGAATTCTCCTTTTAGTTCTTCTAGGACACATCTGGGGCCGAAGAGCCCTCTCACTTGGCTTGGGGTAGAGAGGAAGAAGCTTCTTCCTGTCCCTACTTCCGAGCTGATAAAACTCTCTTCATACAGAGAAATAATCTTCTCTCTCATCAACCTCCTAGCCTTTTCTTACATGTAGACAGGATATGGACAATGGATCCCTTTTGGGTTTGGGTTTGGGTCCAGAACTTGTTTGGGACTATCCTGTAGGAGGTCCTACATGGATGGTCTAAATAACTCTAATCTCTCTTTAAGATGTGTGGCACTTTATACCCATTGACCTCAGCTTTGGGGTCTCAGCTGAAATGGACAACAGAAAAGTCCCATTTGTTACACAAGAAGAGGCACACGGGCTTCCCTGGTGGCGCAATGGTTGAGGGTCCGCCTGCCAATGCAGGGGACGCGGGTTCGTGCCCCGGTCCGGGAGGATCCCACATACCGCGGAGCAGCTGGGCCCGTGAGCCATGGCCGCTGAGCCTGTGCGTCCGGAGCCTGTGCTCCGCAACGGGAGAGGCCACAACAGTGAGAGGCCCGCGTACCACAAAAAAAAAAAAAAAAAAAAAAAAGAAGAGGCACAATGAGAATTAGAGCCAAGGCAGAATGAAAGGATATTTTCAGTTTATGAAAAGGAAAATCATTTCAGACATAACTATTTCTTTATTGCTTTATTTTGGGTTAGTAGAGAACCCAAACAAAACTGCTGAAGAAGCAGTTCTGGTAGGAAACTTTGAGGTGATCTTAGAAAGAGAGAGTGCTTCTGATGTGAACAGTGAATATTAATGCCCTTCCTACTGAACTATTAAGGCAGAATTAAGCAGAGATGGACCTGGTTATCAGAGAGGGGGAAGAAAGGGAAAGGTCAGGGTTGGTGGTAAAACATCAGGAAGTGAGGTCAGTAGGATAAGAGGCCAGAGTCAGGTTTGTTAAACCGAGGCTAAGAAAAACAGAGATCAGGAGCAGGCAGGGTAAGAAGAGTATTATTCTGAATCAATAGATTAGCGCTAGTGAATTAGCCCATTATCAGAGAGGAGAACATTCTAAGGCTTTGAGTGCCTGAAAACATATTCAGTCTCTCATGCACACACACACACAAGCCACAGTGCTCCTTGGGTGCTTACGTTGTACCAGGTACTGTGGGGCGCACTGGGATTGCAGCAATGAAAATGACAGAGTTTACCCAGAGATGAGAGATACAACATTTAAGGAACTAAAGGAAATTCAATTTGGCTGGAGCACAGAGGGCAAGAAAAATAATGGCAGTTGATGGGAATGAGGTATGAGTAGAGACCACATCATGTGGGTCCCTGGGCACCATTTTAATGAATCTGAATTTTATTCCCGAGGCAATGAGCTAAAGGGTTTTTAAGAAAGTTTTAACAGACATTGTGTTTTAGATAATAGCTTTGATTGCACTATAGAAAATAGATTGAAGAGAGGCACAGCAGAAAGACAGACAAATTAAGAAGACTTGGGGAGTGAGATGAGGGCGAAGTCAAGATTTGTAGCTCATTTCTAGCAATTGGGTGGGTGTTGGTGCCATTCCTTTAGATGTGGCACAGGAGGACATTCAAACTTACAGCATGGGAGTGGAGAGGTAGGGGAGCTGAGATGTTGAGTTTACATTTAGACATGCCTGTGAAGCATCCAGTCGGATATATCCAGTAGGAAGCTCAAAGTTAGGAGAGAGAAATGGGTTAGACAAAAGCATTTATGAATGTGCAATGAATGGATGATAATTGGAGCTATGTGAGTGGATGAGCTTACATAGGGTATGTGTAGAATAAGAAAAGAAGTAAGAGTAGGAAAGAACCTTAAAGAATATTGATGTTTATAGGATGAATAGAGGAAGAAGGGCTTGCAAAGGGAAATGAAATATTGCCAGAGAGGTAGGCAAGAAGCTAGGAAAGAATGGTGTCTCAAAGTGAAGCATCTACCATCAGCCTTCTCCTCCATGGGGCTTTCATCATCTTCCTGTGGGTCCTGACAGTCATGAAGTTTCCTGAAACTTGGTTTGCCTAATAGTACTAGTAGATTTGGGAATGTATTTATTACAATTTTACATTTGTTTCTTGGGGCAGCTGGGAGCGAACAAGGCAGATTGTTTATTCTCTAGGTCTCTGTAATGTCCCCCAGTATATCTTATTAAGAAGGCCCAGGTTCTGAACCTTGGCTGTACACTAGAATCATCTGGGGAGTTTAAAAAAATACTGATAAATGGGTCTTACTTCGCTCCCTGATTTAATTGGTCTAGAATGTTGCCTAGGAATCAGAATTTTTAAAAACTCCCCAGGTGATCCTAAATGTGTAGCCAAGACTGAGAACAATTGACCTTAATTAAGATGACTTCTGATCTTGCATCAGTGTTTCCCTATAAAGGACATGCATTAATCTCTAGAGAACTGCTTGGTTTAGCTTAATGGAAGAAGTGAAAAGTTCGAGCAGGCTTTTCAGGAATGCAAGTGAATGGAGTCAGCATACCCATTTCTGGGGATAGCGAAGACATTGGGGGGACCACAGCTGATGGTTTCTTATGAAATGCCAAGTATTTTGACAAACCTTGTCTAAATTGTCCATTGTTGGGAAGTGACATAGGGTGGCTCTCTAGTAGCAGCACCAAACAGAACTAGAATATTGCTCTCTAGAATTACTGACTCATTACATAGGGAAAGCAATAAGTGATTGCTTAATATTAGGCTCAGGAAATTGACAGCCCTCTCTTGTCCAACCTTTTTATCAACAAATCAACTCCACAATATTTAACAGCCTGCTAAGTGCACAGCATGGTGCTTACCCATCCTTAAAAGCCATGTTAAGAAAGATGTGTGATCCTACTTTTAACATTTTACTCATATTATTAGAAGAGTGTAGATGGCATTCTACTTCAGCAGCGTTTCCACCTCCCTATTTGTTGTCACCACTCTCTTTCTTTCTTTGATCGCGGCTCTGTCTGTTCCATACCTCCCTTCTTTACTCTTTCCCTCCACTTCCTTCTCTTTTCTTCTCTGTCTCCCACACATCTGCCTCTTTCAGTTTCTTGGTACTTTGCCCTAAGCTCTTTGCCTCTTCATTCTCTTTTAACCTCCATATTCATTCCTGGTTTTACCCACTGTTAAGCACATATTTTTTAGCTCTGTCTTCCACTATTCTCCCTGGACCCTTGAAGTCTCACTACATCTTTAAGAGGAGTCTTTATGGCAGCAAAGACCTTGAGTGGAGGAGTATGAAACCTGGATTTCATCCTCCACCCTGACAGTTGTATTAACTGGAATAAGCCACTTAAACACTGATAAGCCTCAGTTTCCTCATCTGTTCTTAACTCTGACTGCATAGGGTAGAATCATCTGGAAAGCTTTTTAAAAAATTCCAATGTCAGTGTCACATTCCAGATCAGTGAAATCAAAATATGTGCTGATGAAACCATTGCCAGGTTCACTTTCCTCTGCCTAAAGAGTTATAAGGAGATTGCTCTCAGAACCTCCAAAATTCCGTCCCATCTTTTTTGGCCTATATCAGTTCTTGCTCTGCTTTGGAGAAGCTTTCCAATTTCATAGTTCCAAGGTTCTAGGTTTTCAAGGCTGAGTAAAAACAAGTGGGGATGAGCAAATAGCACTAAGGATGCAATTAAAAAGGAGTCTAAAAGGATCGGCTGGAAGGCACATTTAATTTAACCACATCAGTAATGACTTGTATGAAGCAAATGTCACACAGTAAAGGAGCATGGTAAACTTCAATGAGAAGGTAAAGCACGAATCTAAGTGCCAATCAGAAATGTTAACATGAATAAAAAGTTTAAAATGTTGAAAAAAAATCAAGAATTTCAATTTTATAGAACTACTGATACAGAGACACTAGAAGAACGGTTAGGGATTGTCTAATTCAACAGATTTCAAAGGATGGTCTGCAAACAACCCCAGGGGATCCAAGACCCTTTCATGGGGTCTGTGAAGTCAAAACTATTTCCACAATACTAAGACATTATTTGCCTCATTCACTATGTTGCATTTGGATTGATGGTAGAAAAGCAACAGAGGATAGAACTACTAGAGCCTTGGCACAAATCAAGGCAGTGCCACCAAACTGTACTAGCAGTCGTATTCTTCACCACCACACACTCACAGTGAACAACAATAACAACAAAATCAGTTTCACTTAAAGATGTTCTTGAAGAAGCAGAAAAAAAAATTTTTATTAATTCTTGACCCTTAAATGCATGTCTTTTAAAAATATCCCATGTGACGAAATAAGTATGCATAAAGTACTTCTACTGTGTACCAAAGCACAAGGAGAAGGGTTAATGTGATTGACTCCTAGCTAAACTAACTGCTTTTTTCATGGAACATAATTTTTGCTTGAATGAATGATTAAGAGGCAAACTATGATTATTCAGACTTGAGTGTTTTAACAGACATTTTCTCCAAAATGAATGAAGTGAGTCTGTCACTTCAAGGAAAATGACTGACAGCACTTGTTGCCAAAAATAAAAATCTGAGCTTTCAAGTGAAAATCAGAATTGTAGAAAAGTTCAATCTACCTCTGTGAGTGTGACAGCTTCCCACTAATTAAAGAGTTTCCTGATGAGATTGGTAGAGATATCAACAAAGTGATTTTTTGATATTGTATAATTCAATAATAAAACATTTGGAAGATCCATGTAGCTCAGTGAACCAATATTTTCCAAGTGATCAATGAATGATGTTACAAAATCATGTATGAGTAAAAGATCCATTCGAATTACAAGACAGACTAATGGATTTTAATGCAACAGAGTACTAAAAAGTTCATTGGTGAGGTGTGGATTCCACATTGCAATTAACCTTTGAAAAATTACTGCTAATTGATATAGTATCAAACAGGAATATCTGAATTACCTGAAAAGCCTATTAAATAACCCTCCCTTCTCCAACTACATGTCTGTGTAAGTACAGATTTTCTTCATATGGTTCAACCAAAACAACATATGGCAAAAAAACTGAATGCAGAAGCAGATGAAAATTCAGCTATCTTCTCTTAAACCAGACAGGAAGAGATTTGCAAAAATGTAAAACAACGCCACTCCTCTCATTAATTACTTTTTTGTTTTGGAAAATAGAGCTATTTTTCATAAGATGTGTTATTTATATGAACATATAATGGAATTTATTATTATTTTTTAAAATTTATATATTTTTATTTATTTATTTTTGGCTGCTTTGGGTCTTCATTGCTGCATGCGGGCTTTCTCTAGTTGCAGGGAGAGGGGGCTATTCTTCATTGCGGGGCACAGGCTTCTCATCGCGGTGGCTTCTCTTGTTGCGGAGCACGGGCTGTAGGTACACGGGCTTCAGTAGTTGTGGCACGCGGGCTCAGTGGTTGTGGCTTGCGGGCTCTAGAGTGCAGGCTCAGTAATTGTTGCACACGGGCTTAGCTGCTGCGTGGCACGTCGGAGATCTTCCCGGACCAGGGCTCGAATCCGTGTCCCCTGCATTGGCAGGCGGATTCTTAACCACTGCACCACCAGGGAAGCTCTATTATTATCTTTGAATGAATTAATACATAAATACTCAAATTTTTTTCTCAGTTTTAATTTCTGCAAGGTAAATATTGATAGATTTAGCCCACATATCTTTAGGTTCTTCAATTATTTTTAAGAGTGTACAGGGAACCCGAGATCAAAAAGGTTGACACCTGCTGTCTAATACGACAAGCTATTGGAGGACAGGAAATGTATCTGTTTAACTTCATGCATCACACTCAGCCTTATGGGCCTAGTACAGCATTATGTATGAGCTTTATGATAGAGTGGGAAAAAAAACAACACTGACAAACCAATCAGGCAACTCATTGGTTCTTTAATTCAATGAAATGTTTACTGTTCTAAGTACTAGGAATGTAGTAGTGAAGAAAACAGAGGAAAATCCCTTTTTTGTGGAGCTTTCCTTCTGGGGGTTTGGGTTTTAGTTCTAATCCTGTCCCTAACTCATTGCATAACTTGGGTAAATAACTAGATCTTCCTAGGGCTCAGTTTTCCCATGCATGAAATGAAGAATTTGGAGAGAGTGATATCTAAGGGCCCCCTGAATTCTATGATTCTATAATTTTGACTGGGCTTTTCAAGGTGACCCTACTGATTTACCTGGAATGTTGCCCTTCTTATCACCTAGCTCACCCCTCATCCACTAGGTCTCTCTTTTTTTTTTTTTGTGGTACGCGGACCTCTCACTGCTGTGGCCTCTCCGTTGCGGAGCACAGGCTCCGGACGCGCAGGCCCAGCGGCCATGGCTCACAGGCCCAGCCGCTCCGCGGCATGTGGGATCTTCCCGGACCGGGGCACGAACCCGCGTCCCCTGCATCGTCAGGCGGACTCTCAGCCACTGCGCCACCAGGGAAGCCCCACTAGGTCTCTTTTTAAATGCCACTTCTTCAAATGGATTTCCCCTGACCCTCAGGTTGGCATCCCTTATAATAACTAGCTGTACTCTCCCCTTTTAGGACACTTATCAGACTGTAATTTCTTGTTCAATATCTGTCATACCTACTGGACTGTTAGCTCTCTGAAGGCAGGAACTGTGTCTGCCTCTTCACCAAATGCATGGAACAGAGCAGGTGTCCAAAAGATATTCGCAGAGATGCCACTCTAAAATTTTACCTTTCTCACTAGCACTTTTTTTTTTTTTCCCAGAAGTATCAGTTTTTTATTATTTTATTTTATTTTTATTTTATTTTTTTTTCTTTTGACATCTTTATTGGAGTATAACTGTTTTTACAATAGTGTGTTAGTTTCTCCTTTGAATCAGTTATACATATACATATGTTCCCATATCTCTTCCCTCTTGCGTCACCCTCTCTCCCACCCTCCCTATCCCACCCCTCTAGGTGGTCACAAAGCACAGAGCTGATCTCTCTGTGCTATGCGGCAGCTTCCCACTAGCTATCTAATTTACATTTGGTAGTGTATATATGTCCCTGCCACTCTCTCACTTCGTCACAGCTTACCCTTCCCCCTCCCCGTGTCCTCAAGTCCATGCTCTTCACTAGCACTTTCTAACCATCTTACTTACTTTCTTTAGAAATCATGTTACATATCTAACTTAGTTATCATGTTTATTATATACGGTAGGAGGGGGCTATAAAATTCCATGAGGGCTAGAATAGCCCCTTTTGTTCCCTGTGTATCTCCAGTAGCTAAAAGAGTACATGGAAATATAGAAAGAAGTTAATAATTTTTTGTTGAATAAATGAATAAATTTTTTGCTTGAATAGGCCATCAGTGGTAGAGCACATAATTGAACCATTTTTTAAGCAGTGGGTTGGATTTGGATTTATTCATACATATGTTTTCCCCTAGTTTCTCTTCTGCCTAAAAATATACATTTGTGTGAATTTTGAACAAGGTCACGAGCAAGGGCTGTGTGCTGTAAATGGTGCGACATAAACTGGCCCATGTGGTAAAGGGCTTGTGACCTTGACCATCACTGGACCGTGATGAAGATGGAGTGGGCCAAATGCAATTATGGTTGGCTTGACCATTCTCTAAACCATTTACAAGTGTGCCTTAAACACATTTTTGAGGAAATCAAGAGCATATGAAGAAAGCAAAATAATCTTTTTAGAATACATGAATAGAGAACAGAGTCCAAAGGATCTTGAAGCAATAAACCAATGATATAAAACATAAATTTCCTCAAAAGCACATAAATAACTTAAATAGAGAATGTTCTCTCTCTGAAAATATAGTTTGCAAGATGGAGCAAAAGTTAAACAGCAAGAAAATTAAGTAAACAAAAGCAACTAAACCACAGCTCATTAAGACTTATAATCCAGTTAAGAAACAGCAAGTTTGAAATGCACAGCCATTTCAAACACATCCACCATGATATAACTGGGTTCTAGATGTAAAAAGGAAATATCAGGATTATTAAATTTAAGGTTGTATAGACTTAAGGACTGTAACATAAACTGAATCAAATCATAAAGGAGAAGCAAGAACAATGTGAAGAAGAAGAATAACTATTCTTTTAGAAATAATCCTTAGTTAGTATCAGATGACTACTTAGAGAACTTTTTATTAATTCCCTTCATATAATTTAAAAAAGTGTTTCAATGTAATAATTTAGTGTGGTATAAATGTTTAGAGTCATTACAGTTGGAAAATAGTTTGCTACTTTTCATAATTTAAAAGGCTTTAACATTAGAATATCCTATACTGCTACAGCAGGGTTTAATTGCTAAAATTTAATTTTTCAAAGTTGAACTTTACTCCCCTGAAATATGCTGCATGTGTCAAATTCTGAACCATACAGAAGCATTAAATCTATTGAAACATTGCAACTGTCTCTGCAGATTACTTAAATAATAACTAAAGTGAGGATATTGAAACTGACTTGTCCATGTCTAAGAATTCATTTAAGTTCAGAATTATTTGAACTAGACATAATTTCCAAGAAGTAGGGCAAGAGGTCTTTCTCCTCTACAGTAATTCAATTTAAAGACTTATTATGCACTTATGAGAATCTAGGCACTGGAAATACAGATATGGGCAACACATAGTCCCTGCCTTCCAAAGCTGATGGTCTCATAGGGGGACAAAACATTCCCACAAAAAAGTATAATGTAATGAAAGTTATACATTCTATAAGACAAAGCATTAAGGCCACAGCGAAGAAGGATATATTACTCACATCTAATGGCTCTTATAAAACTTTTGCCATCATCTTGATTCTCTGACTTAGTGAACAGTGTCAACAAAAAATATATTGTTGACAATGGGTGGACAAATCCCTTTCCCCTCTATCTTCCTGTAGAAATTCAGAGATCCAGAGATGGATACTTACTATTTTTAACCTTCAGTTAAGGGGGTGCAAGAGCTCCTTTGCACACTGATATGGGCCTACCACTGTCGGAATCCTGTTTAGCACACTGAGAAGCTGAGACATTAGGCCCATTCCCCTACCCTCAATTCTACAATCAAGTACTTTAGCATCTGGATACAGCTTGGAAGGGTCAAGAAAAATAAACACATTAATTGTCCTGTGATAATCACTTCTCTCACTATGGCTGTTAAGAAGGATATGAATCTTGTTATTCGTCTCTTGATAGCTCTCTGTTGAATTCATTACAGTAGATTCCCAAGTTATCTCTGTTCCCACAGAGGCACCCAACCTTACCTTCTTTCACTCAACTGCAGCAGATGGCCTCAAGTTCTATTTTACTACATAGTTTTAGGCCATCTGACACAAGTATCTTAAACTTCCATTCTAGCAACCTCAAAGTCTTTATTATCTTACAGTGTGCTGGTTTAGGCTGGAGATTCTGGAATCAAGTTACTTAGAATTAAATCTTGCATATACCACTTACTGGCTTTGAGACCTCAGAAAAGTTGTTTAAAACTCTAAGCATCGGGGCCTCCCTGGTGGCGCAGTGGTTGAGAGTCCACCTGCCGATGCAGGGGACACGGGTTCGTGCCCCGGTCCAGGAAGATCCCACATGCCATGGAGCGGCTAGACCCGTGAGCCATGGCCACTGAGCCTGCACGTCCGGAGCCTGTGCTCCGCAACGGGAGAGGCCACAACAGTGAGAGGCCCGCGTACCGCAAAAAAAAGCAAAACCTCTAAGCCTCAAATTTTTCATCTGTAAAATATGATAACAGTGCTTACCTCACAGAATTTTAGATAAGATTAAACACTTATAAACTTCTTAGAATAATTCTTGATACTTAGCTAAAGTTCAAAATAATAATACTGTTATTATTATTACTCCTCCATTGCAGAGAATGAAGTGTCCTCCTTGTTAAGGATCTCCCTTTCCTCTGGCCTCCTTCAGAAGTCAACTCCTCTAATTATGTGCATCCTATATCTTGACTTATTTCCATTAAGTCAATTCCCCCACTACATCAAAATTGCATTTTAAAAACCTGTTTCCTCACTCCTGCTATAGGACTGTGACTCTTCCTCATAGCATGGACAAACTTCTTGAAAAAATATCTGCAACTCCTGCTTTCTTTTTTATTTATTTATTTGTATTTTATTTGTATTTTTCCTGCTTTCTTTTAAAATCACCTACCCACTAGTTTCCATCTAATCCATCTGAAGCCAGTGCTCTTTCTCATCACCAGTAAGATTCTCATTACCTAATGTGAGGGTTTTACTTAGTCTTCTCCACCTCTTCATTTAACATTGTCAGTTTAACATTGACCAACAACCTCCTCCTTCTTGAAACTCTCTTGTTTGCCTTCTGAGACCTTCTACGGTTTCAGTACTCTTCCTACCTCACACTGAGCCTTCTCTTCTATCTCTCTTAGATGTGGAGTTTTCTCAAGTTGTCCTTAGCTTGTTTCTACCAGCAATATCATCTACTCCCACACTCCCAAATCAATACCCCTGGCTCAATGTCTGCCAAAATCTACACACTAGTGTTTCCAACTGAGTAGAGGATATTTGCACCTGCATTTCTTGTAGCACTTAAGAACTTAATTTGTCCAGTTTAAATATTTTCCTTCCAAGGGAAATTTTCTTATTTGACCTCCTTCTCCCTGTTGATAATTGTTATGAACTGAATGTTTATGTCCCCCTCAGATTAATATGTTGAAGCCCTAACCCCCCAATGTGATGGTATTTGGAGATGGGGCCATTGGGAGGTAATTAGATTTAGATGAAAGTCATGAGAGTGGGGCCCCATGATGGGATTAGTGTCCTTAAAAGAAGAGGAAGAGAGACCAGAGCTCTTTCTCTCTCTACCAATGTGAGGACACAGTGAGAGGGCAGCCATCTACAAGCCAAGAAGAGGGCTCTCGCCAGGAACTGATTCTGCTGGCATCTTGATATTGGACTTCTCAGGCTCCGGAAGTGTGAGAAACAAATTTCTGTTGTTTAAGCCACCCAGTCTGTGGCATTTTGTTATAGCAGCCTGAACTATGACAGTGATTTTTCCTGTTATCCCCTTTTAAAACCTTCCTTCTCTCTCAGCTTCCATCCCCACTCAGCTGACAAGTATTGTAGATTTAAATCCTATGGATTTGCAAGGTCTCTCATGTCCATTTTTTCTATTTCTGCCACTTACTAGCTGTATGACTTTGGGCAAGTTACTTAATTTCTATAATGGGGATAATAATAATAATTCTTATTCATAGAGTTTTTATGACACAATATAAAACATTTAGAATGCTGCTTGGCACATGATAGGTACTACTACATGAGTGTTAAATAAATGACTGAAATAAAGTTGGATATAAGCATCTGCATTTAAGGGGAGAAATTCTGGCAGGAGATGAATATTTGTGAGTTATGATCCTATAGGGAGTGATTGAAGTCATGTGAATGATCAAAGAAAGTATGTAATATAAAAAAAACAGAAGAACCCCTGCTTGGTGAGCTTTTTCTCTTATTTCAACCTGTCAGAATTCTTCAATGACCACATTTCATCAATTCTAAAGTGATTTAACATCTCCTGAAAAGGACTGCCTCTTAAAATCAATGACATGTCATAATTTAATTATCAGAATTCCTTTTTTCTTAGTGGGGCATAAAATAGTGGTGTGTCTCTCAATTGACAGCATCCAGATTTAATGAGATATAAGGAATATGATCTCTCTTCTTTGAACCTTCAAGACACACTAGATGAGCTTCCCCTATAACATTTATTTTAGATTTCCTATATTAGAGATGTCTGTTGACTACTAGACTGTGAGGTCCCCAAGGATCAAGAAAACCCTGATTCTCCTTTTTGTTTCTCTAAGGACACACTAAACGGTTCTGCCTGCAGAAGGACAACAATAAAAATACTTGAATGAAACTGTATTACAGAGCAGGATATTAATATTTTTAGAATTTTGGATATTTTGCAATTAGCCTCATCACTGTTCCCATCCCTTAATTTGACATGCAGAAACGCACTTATTTGCAGATTACTAACATTGCACCTGATTCAAAGCATCTGTCACATGAATTCCACAGGTAGCTGATTATATGAACTATTTCAAGAAAACATATTCTTGTCATTCCTAGGAATTTAAAAGATAGGACCAGAAATCTTACCACAAAGTTATATTGAGAACAGAGTACAATGTTCACACAGATATTAATGATTAATTATGTAATTGTAGTAGATGCTTATTCTTTCTGAGTGATCTCAATTTGCATTGTCTGTTCTTTCTGTTAATGAAGCTTTATTCCTTTCCTTTTTGAGATGTGGGACTTTGGATGGCCCTTACCTGCGTGTTCAGTCTCCCAGGATCCCCAGAGGTCAATTACATGCTCAGACATGCATCCTTATGTGAAGTAAAGGGCTCACCTCTCCCCCAAACCTACCCGTTGCACAGAGCAAACTTCAAGCTTTGGCAATGGCCGGGTAAATTCTCTTGGTCTGTTCCAGCTGATCTTTCTACCAGTCTTCTCTCTACCACTTCTAGCCCTGCCATCCCATTGCTCAAGGCTTGATTTCACCTCTTACCTTCTGGATCCTCATATCGCATGAAGTCATTAGCCTTCCTTCTTTCCCAAGGCCTTAGGTTGCTGAAGCGTCTCTAGCATCACAACAGAAAAGAGGAACTTACTTGTCCTCACAATGATTGCTATTTTGTTTCTCTCTGTGGCTCTTCCTGTGCTAGTTGAGGAGTTGCTTTTCAGTCCCACTGAAACTTCTTTTGTCCAGGTGGACAGCCAACTGTGTATCTGTCTAGTCGGTCCTCTAGCCCCTGTTTCTTTTTATAGTACAATTGGGCATCATGACCTTGTTCATTAGTGCTCTGTCCTCCTCAGAACTCACCAAAGATTCAGGTACTTCAGGTACTCTTAGTGTTAAGCAAATGGGGATATAGGCATGTAACGGTCACTATGAGAACATGTGACTCCTCAGTCCCATTTATCTTGTCTCATCATCTACAGAGTAGAATTCAAATTTCTTGGCACTGCAACCAATGCCCACCAAGACTCAGACTCATCCTGTCCTTCAAGCCTTACCTCTCAGAACATCCTACACACTGACTCCTCTAAGTAGGCCTCCCAAACTCACCATGTACTCAGGCATCTTGCAGACTTTGTTCCTGCTCTTTAATTAAGCCTGGGATTTTCTTACTTCCTTCTTTTTTTTTCTCCAATTCTTTTCTTATTGTGGTAACATACATAGAACATAAAATTTACTATCTCAACCATTTTTAAATGTACAATTCTGTGGTACCATGTACATTCAAATTGTGCAATCGTCACCACCATCCATCTGTAGAACACTTTGTATTCTGTAAAATGGAAATGTTATACCCATTAAACAATAACTCCCCCATTTGCCTCTTCCCCCAGCCCCTGGCAACCACCATCTACTTTCTGTCTCTATGATTTTGACTTCTCAAAGTACTTCTTCATATGAGTGGATTCATACAATATTTGTCTTTTTATGACTGGCTTATTTCACTTAGCATAATGTCCTCAACATCCATGTTGTAGCATGTGTCAGAATTTCCTTCCTTTTAAAGGCCAAATAATAGTCCATAGTATGCATATACCACATTTGGTTTATCCACTCATTTGTCAATGCACATTTGGGTCACCTCCACATTTTAGCTATTCTGAATAATGCTGCTATGAACATGGATGGATGTACAAACATCTATTTGAGATCCTCTCCCTCCTTTTTGCCCAATGAAATCCATTCATCATGCCAAGCCTAACTTAAGCAGCACCTACTTCATGAAGTCTCTCAGTTTCCACCTGGAAGTAACTGCCTCTTCCTCTGTTCTTCTACACCTCTTTTCTTGTATTGCTGTATCTACACTTATTCTATTGTGTCTTGAATAATTATTTTTACTTAACCATCTAATTCCCCATAAAATTACATTCTTTGTGGTCAGGAACCCCATCTTCCTATCTCAGTATTCCTTATATTACTCCCCACAATGCTTTGTAATGTTTATTCAGTGAATGACTACATAAAGACAGAGAGTTTGTTTGTAGTTAAACAAGTATCATAAAGGTAAATAGTAGACAGAAGGGTAAGTTGAATACCTAGCAACTCTGCCGATTTTGAATCATCTTAAATTAACTAGGAAATCTTGTCAGTTGCAAAAGAAGGCACACTGGTCTGGGAATTAAGAAACTTGAGTGTTTTTCTTGGTTCTGCCTTGTCTCTTCTCTGGTTTAGTCTCCTCACAGTTGAGATGAGGGGGTTGCTCTAGCTCAGTATTTCCCAGACCATCTTGATTTTTGCAATATCTTCACAATACCTGTGCTTTATTTGTTTATTAGTTATCTTTAAATCAACCCAGGCCTAACATTACTACCAACTTTAGCTTTATCCTAAATAAGGATATCTGTGAAATTGTTGTTTCATTGTATTAGCTATACTTTGTTTCTAACACAAATTAAAATAAATATAACTATAAAAATTAAAAAATACCTGTGTACCATTAAAATAACTTCTTACGCCAGTAGTGGCACATGGACCATGCTTTACAAGGTATTGGCCTAAACCCTCCCTGAGGTCCCTCCCAGCTCTGTCTTCTCTGGGGACCTCATGCCCCTCTTGAGCCATTTAGCAAAATGCATTAAATGAATCCTTAGGAAGGATTCAGCATTAGCCCCAGGGAATGGAATGTAACTTAATAAGACTTCCAGCACCTCTAATGCCTGGGATTCCACCCTTTATGTCTCCCCTCTGAGCGGTGCTGTTTGCACATTCTACCTTTTCTGCAGCTTCCCCTTTCCTGCAGGGCCCTGTCTGTGTTTGCCTGCCCAGATCTCTCCTCCGAGGGCTGTTTATGTTTGCACACCCGGCTTGTCCTGTGGACTTGTCTAACTAAACTCCCCTTTGAGGGCTGTATATTTTGGCACAGTCTAGCTCTCTAAGGGATTCTTTTGTCCATTAACACCTCCTGTCTTGCAGATATACCAGTCTTTGCTGCTCTCGCCTCAGGCAAATAAGTCCTTACTATTCTGTTCTTAACGATTCTTCTGTGCATTGCCATTTATTTTCTATACTTTCTACAATGAGCTTATATAAAGTTTATAATAAAAAACTATAAATTTTAGTTTTTAAAAATGTGAAGAGGGAAAAGTGAAGGGGATATCTGGTTGCAGATGATGTAATAAAGGCATTTTAACTTCATTACCCTCCTTCAAAACCCACTGACAAAAACAGAGTGAAAAGTAGCATTAAGAAAAAGGCCCATAATCAACGAAACAAGGAAACAACCACAGTAATTCATCATTAGCACCATATACCATAATTAGCATCCTTACAAATGTTAGGCTGGTTTGCTTGAGGTAGAATAGAGTCACAGTCTTAAAAGTACATTCTTGTGAGCACTAAGAAATCTAAGGGCACAGGTGGGCTACCAGAGAAGTGGAGACTGTTCCTACTAGGGACTTAGCTCCCTAACCAGAAAAGACTGAGTGAATAATAAACCATGCTGACTTCTCACTTTTATTGTTTACCACATGTGCTTCTAGCCAAAAGAGACTGGTGATGATAATGGGAAGGGTGAGTTTACCAGATATTAACAGAGTCTAGATCTAAAGGAATTTACTGTGACCTACACTGACCCCTGGGATGCAGAGAACAGAGGAAGGAACATACTTCCAGAGCAAAGGAACTGTGAATGGTAGATCACCCCCATAAACATACTTGTTCAGGAAAGAGATGGCCCCAATCAAAGATGAGTAACAATCAGAATAGGAGAAATAAAACTGTTATTATTTGCTGATAATATTATCATGTATGTAGAAAAAATCCAAAAGAATCTACAAACTATTAGAATTAAGTGAATTTAGCAAGATCACTAGATATAAGGTCAACACTATATACTAGCAACAACTACACAGAAAAATCTTTATAAAAGATATAACTTAAACAAATATCAAATATCTAGGAATATATCTAATGAAATATTAGGCCTCTACCCTGAAAACTGAAATTATTGAGAGGAACTAAGAAATCTAAATAAATGAAGAGATATACCATAGTAATGGAATGCAAGACACACCATTGAAAAGATGCCAATTCTCCCTAAATTAAACTACAGATATAATGCAACTTCTATCAAAACTTCAGCAGGTATAACTGAATCACTTTGCTGATCACCTGAAACTAACACAACATTGTTAATCAACTATGCTCCAATATAAAATAAAAATTAAAAAAATATACTGATTCTATTAAATTTCAACCCTTGCATAGATGTTATTTAAAAAAACACAAAAAACAAAAAAAAATCTTCCGGAGGTTCTTTTGCAGAAATTAACAAGCTGGCTTTAAAATTCACATGAAAAAGACCAAATGCAAGGGGCCAAAAATATCTAAAAGTAACCTTGAAGAAGAAAAACAAAGCTGGAAGAGACTTACACCATTAGATATGAAGGCTTATTACAAAGCTATAGTAATTAAGACACTGAGGTTTTGGTGTAAGAATAGACAAAGTAACAAATGAAATGTAATACAGAATCCAGAAACAGACCCTCACATATATGATAACCTGATTTATGACAAAGGCAACATTGCAGAGCATTGGGAAAAGGATGATCTTTCTTAGTAAATGGTGTTGAGACAACTGGATATCCATCTGGAAAAATACTTACTGACCCTACCTTATATCATACAATAAAACAATTCCAGATGGATTGTAGAGTTAAATATGAAAGGTAAAACAATAAAGCTTTTAGAGGAAACATAGGATAACATCTTTGTGACAGTGAAGTCTGCAAATATTTCTTAAGCGAGACACAAACAATTCTGAACATAAAGAGAAAATTGATAAATTGGATGATGTTAAAGTTAAGAACTTGTGTTTTTATCAAAAGACACTCAGGAGTGAAAAGGCAGGTGACTGAGTGGGAGAAGATACTCCGAGTACATTTATCTCTCAAAGGATTCACATCCAGAATATAGAAAGAAAAGGATAGATAACTCAATAGAAAAATGAGAAAATAACTTGAACAGTCACCTCATAAAATAGGCTATCTAAATGGACAGTGAACATAGGAGAAGGTTTTCAACTTCAATATTCATCAGGGTGATATAAATAAAAACCACAATGCAATACCACTACATATGCATGAGAATGGCTAAAATGAAAAAAAATCACTGTTGACAAGGTTGTGGAGAAACTGGAACTTTCATACATTGCTGGTGAGAATGTAAATCTATACAAACACTCTGGAAGTATCTACTAAAGCTGAACATATACCTGTTTTATGACCGTTACACTTCATTCCTAGGTATATACTCAGTAGAAATGTGCACATATGTTTACCAAAAGACATCAACTAGATGTTCCTAGTAGCACTGTGTGTAGTAGTTAAAACACTGAAACTAAATGTCCTTCAGCAGTAGAACAGACGTATAAGTTGTGGCACACTCAGCACACAGTGGGATATTACACAGCTGAGAATGAGCAATCTACAACTACACCCTCAAGCGTAATGTTGAATGAAAGAACCTAGCCACACAAAAAATGAATTACATGATTCCATTTATATAGCATATAAAACTGGCAAAATTATTCTGTGATATTGGAAGTCAGGAGACAGTAAGGACTGGAAGGGAGCATCTAAGGCATGTTTCTGATAATATTCTGATATTGATCAGGGTACTGGTTACATGGATGTGTTTGGTTTGTGAAAATTCACTTAGGATATTTGTACATTTCTGTATATACATATATGTGTGTGTGTATATATAAAATGTTCCAGTAAAAAGTTTTAAGAACTCTAATTAGTTTCTAATATTTCACAAATGGGAGATTTTATCAAAAATACATATTTCTGGCTTCTCTTGAAAACGTTTCAAGATCTATCCATGGTGGCTCACCTGCAAGAACCCACTGTGGCTGAGCAGAGGCTGTGCCCATCAGAGAAGGTTCGCATTGCTCCCCCTCACCTCACTCATCTGTGCTCCCTGTCCAGGATCTGTAGGCATCTGAGTTTATCCCTGAGATTAAAAGCCATTCTGTCAGTTGGTTCTTTAGCTCAAGTCCGAGTCCTAGGATAGAGCTCCCTCTTTGCCCTGAATACTCCCTTCTCCTCTGCCCACTTGGGCTCTCCACCACCAATCTCCACTCCCAGCTGACTATACCTTAGCATACCTCTCATCATCTCACCTGAAGCCTTCTCTCCTGGCCTGCACTGGCACTTATCTGATTATGTCCAGCTTCCCATCCCCCAGCTCCCTTCTTGCTCCCCTTATCCACATCTCTATTTCATTGTCATCCATCCACTGATTCAACAAACATTTATTGAATACCTATTACATGCCAGACCCTATATCAGGGACAGGTGAATTAAGAGACAGTCTTTGCCCCTGATAGGCCTACCCTCTGATGAAAAATAAAGACAACCTGTTAGTGTCATTATGCAGGAAAAGCATTATATGTATCCTGGAAAGTTTGAGATTAATTCTGTCTGGGAAGGAGGGTGTGGAGATTTTGGAGAGTACTTGTGGAAAAGATAGTTTGTGAGCTGAGCTTTGAATAACTGGCAGTTATTTGGCTACACAGAGACTAAAGGAAATAACTCCAGACAAAGGCTAGATTCTGGTTTCATTTGGGAGAGAGTAAGTACCCTAGAGGTACTGAAGGGGAGCAATGGGAAGTACGGTTGGAAAAAAAAGCTGGGTTCAGACTTGAAGGGTCATGGATGTCTCACTAAGGACTTCATTTTATTGGTAGTTCAGACTATTGAAAGGTTTTGAAAAATGGAATGCAGAGCTGCGGTTATAAAGAATCTGTTTCACCTAGAGGGGTGGGATAGGGAGGGTGGGGGGGGAGGGAGATGCAAGAGGGAAGAGATATGGGAACATATGTATATATATAACTGATTCACTTTGTTGTAAAGCAGAAACTAACACACCATTGTAAAGCAATTATATTCCAATAAAGATGTTAAAAAAAAAAAAGAATCTGTTTCATCCATGCTCACTTCTCTCATTCTCTCTAAATCCCTTGGCCATCTCTGAAGCTCTACCTATCATTACTCCCAATTGCACCCCTAAATCTCCTTGAAAGTCTCCTCCCACAACCACCACAGCAGTCCTAGGTACTGGTAATGATGGTCACAACTTGCTTGTTTCTCTCTATTCCTTTGCTAGTGAGACTGCAGCCTCCTAAAGTATGAGGTCATGTGCTACCTTCTTCTCCCAGCCAGTTTTTATTGGGATAAAGAGCAGGCAGAGGGCTTCCTTGGTGGCGCAGTGCTTGAGAGTCCGCCTGTCGATGCAGGGGACACGGGTTCGTGCCCTGGTCCAGGAAGATCCCACATGCCGCGGAGCGGCTGGGCCCGTGAGCCATGGCCGCTGAGCCTGCGCATCCAGAGCCTGTGCTCCGTAACGGGAGAGGACACAACAGTGAGAGGCCCGCGTACTGAAAAAAAAAAAGAGCAGGCAGAGGAAGGGACAAAGACACATAGGACTTGTCTCTGCCCTGAGATGCACCTCACAGGTGGTCCTGGGCCCTGCCCCTTTCTTTGGGGCCTCCTGATAAGCCCTGAGCAGCCTGAGACCAAAGCCTAGTCCTGTCCCCATGTAAAGTCCACCTTCCTCTTTGCCTCTCAGGCCTTTTCTTCTCTACTGAGTGCATTTTTTTGGTCCACCTCAGGAGAACTTCACCTCCCTGAGAACACTCCTACGACAACTCCTTCACAACTGAACAGCCATTTACAGTACACTAAGCACCTGATCCCATTGGAGCCTCACAGACACCTTTCAAGAGAGCTTGGAAAGGCAGTGAGTAGATCTTTTAACTTCAAATCCATTGGTCTTTTCTTGTATATAATAGATACACACACACAAAAATGTAGTATGAACAAATTATTCAATGTATATTTCAATCTCTCTTGAGGATGAGTTTCATATTTTTTATTCTATTTTTCTCTTTGTTATTCGATTTTATAAGAGGCTTGACATGGAACATCTAATTTTAAGATAATTTTCTGTGCTCCAACTATCATATAAGTGGTTCTGGGGGTCCTGGCTTTTTAAAAAATTAAAAGGATACATGTGTTCCTCAAAAGTTTACACATAGAGTTACCATATGACCCAGCAATTCCACCCCTACGTATATGCCTAAGAGAAACATGAAAACATATGTGCACACAAAAAACTTGTACAAAAACGTTCATAATAGACAAAAAATTGGACACAAATGTTCATCAACTGTTGGGTGGATAAATGTGATATATCCATATAATGGAATATTATTTGGCAATAAAAAGAAATAAAGTACAAATACATGTTACAAATTTATGAACCTTGAAAACACTATGTTAAGTGAAAGAAGCAATTAACAAAAGGCCATATATTGTATGATCAAATCTATATGAAATGTCCATAATAGGTACTTGTCCATAATAGGTTCCTGAGTCAGAAACTTGCTTCTGCCTCTAACTTGCTATGAGGCCTGGGCAAACTCCTTAACCTCTCTAAGCCCTCACTTTCCTTAACTGTGAAATGTAAATGTGATACCTACTTTCCATGGATGTCAGGAGGATTAAATGTCAGGAGGATTAAATACAATTTTTCTTCATTTATTCCTCAGCAAAGACCAGTCTGTTTCCCTCAGTTGCAAGGCAGTCCGATCTCACCAGTAACCAGCTCAGATAGACTAGAAGCTAACTGGTACTATTGTCCCCACTTCATTCAAACGGAAGCGTTCTATCTGTCCGGGAAGTTTGCAGTACAGTGGTGAAGAGCATAGGCTCTGGATCCAAACCGCCTGGGACAAATTGTGACTCTGCCGTTAACTTGAGCAAGTTCCTTATCTCTCTGTGACTCAGTTTTCTTATCTGTAACTATGATTAATAGTAGTACTAAATTCATGGGGTTTTGGGAGGATGAAGTGTGTTAATATCTGCACAGTACCTGGCATGTTGTTAATTATTACAATATTCTTCCCCAAGTAGTAGTCTGCATTCTTATTTTAAATGTTTAGTTGTCCAAGAATTTGTTAATTTCCGAACCTACAGTATCTCCTTTCCACAATCTGAGGCAGAGTGTCACTGGCTCTAAACTCATAATGGTTGCTCATTCACATCCACTAGCCCATAGCACAGAGAAATTTTTGTTTGGCAAACTGAGTAGTTAAGAATGTTGTTTACATTAATTTTACTACCTACGTACCTCCTGGGGGCAGGGCAAGGCAGTTTAGTTAAACCAAACCAAACAAAGCATTTTAGGGGTTTATAAATGAGTACTTGTTTGCAGTTGTTCTAAATCATCCCAGCCAGGCATGTTTTAAATATTTCCAAGGAAGAGATTTCACAAGCTCTCTTAGTAACCTGTCTTAATGCTTCTAACCTACATTGAATGTCTTTTGAAAATCTAATGTTTGGGGAGACTCAACAATTATCCAAACTAGGACATTTTTAAGGGTATTAATAATTACAACAGGAAAAAGTGGGGCAATTCTGGGCAAACTGCTGGGAATTCCAGTCACCCCACTAATGGCAATCCCTCCTGTTATGCGTGCTGCCCACATCCTTTTACTTGATATTCAGTGGAGCAGAACAACTGGTTCTCATGGTCTATGTAACAGCCTTATATTCATAAGCCTTTCCTTTTTTGTCAATTTGTGGAATGGAAAAATAGGAAGCAGAAAACCTAAGTAGGAAAACTGGAAGAATTTTTTTCCTTGTTGTCTTCCTACTCGATGATGATGATGATGATAATGATACTTATAGAGCACTTAATATATACCAGACACTCTTGTGAGAGCTTTACATGTATTATTTTATTTAACCTTCACAAAACTTATAATATCATCATCATCATCATCATCATCCTTGTTTTTGCAGGTGAAGAAATGGGCCACAGAAAGACGGAACATCTTACCCAAGGGCATGCATCCAGGATCTGCCCCTAACCAGGAGTCTAGAGGCTGGGATTTTAACAAAGACACTCAGCTCCAGGCCTCTGCAAGACCCCGGAAGGTCAAAGATTTTTGCTTCAGTGCCCTACCCTGACTGGCTATACCAGTCCAGTGAGTGGATTCAGTTCTCTCCTTGAGCTGGGACTCAGAAGGGTCTAAGCTAGAGGCTCTCCCATGGAAGTGAGGTGACTTAGTCCCTGTGGCTCCTGAGGGAAGGGGAAAAATGGGAAAAGTGGGTGAGAATGATAGGAGGTCAAATTCAGCCCAATGAAAGAGATCTTTCCCCTCATTACAATTATCTTAGACTAGACTCAGCTGCCCAAGGAAGTAGTGAATTCTACTGTACATGACAAAATGCATGAAAGTGCATAGTGAATTCTATTGTACATAAAACAGGGGTGGATGGTCTGCTTCTTGTGGCCATTTCCCCATAATGATGATTCCCAGGAATCTGCATTTTTAACAAGTTTCCTTGCTGACTCTGACACAGGTAGCCAAGCAACACTGCTATAAAGGGGTTCCTGTTTGGAGTGTGAGAGGAGATGAGGTGGAAGGCAGGGATGAGGGGAGAGAGTAGGGCTGATACACATCCCTTCTGAGCTGAACCATACGGTTTGGGTGAACTTTACTCTTTTAGTCTCTCTAATATTAATCTTCTTTTTGGATGTTTATTCCTTGGTTTCCTGACAGAGAATGCTTGAGTGACATATGAGGTGAGAGATCTGGGCTGTAATAATACCGTGTCATGGAAACACTCATAAAGCCATGACCCTATGGCACATGAATTCTCTGTGGGGTTTGCACAGGTATTAAATGTTCTGTGGTTGGCTTTTGGAAGGCTGCTCTATCCTGACACCAGGATTTCTAAGCTGGCCTGGAGGGAAGCAGGCCTGCAGCTTCCTGGTGTTTGGAGCAGATGGGGAAAGAGTCTGAAATATTCCTTGTCATCACCTCCAGCTGACAGACCACAGGCAAAGGAGGCAACAGGGAGAAGTCAGACCAGTTGATCTGGGAGAAAAGAGAGAGAAATCAATGGTGATGCCTTGTGAATGTTTCCTTCTTTGTGTTCCTCTCCAAATGGATGGGGTGTGAGTGTGAGTGTGTGTGTGTGTACAAGCATTCACACGTGTGTGTTGTGTGTACAAAACTGTGTAGCACTTGTGTCTGGTTGAAGACAGTAATAAATCAGGGGCTACAAAAGCACCACTAGCCACCTCCTGCAGGCCTTGTCAAAGAAACAGGCCTTCACGAGCACAGCTGAACAGGCAGGATCCCCAGTACTATGGCCCCACCACATGGGATGAAAATCACATATCTGGGATCTAGCATGCCAGATGTGCAAAGGGCTAACACAGAAAAGACACGGCTGGGAAGATCACATCGCTCTCAAAAACATGAGTGAGGGGTTCAAAGATTTTTCTAACCTTAGTCACCACAGTGCTTTTATCAGTCTTGAGTAGTAGACTTTTTCTTATACCTTGGTTCTCTGTCCTGGGGAGTCAAGAGGGTTGCATAAGGATGTTGACCTCAGTGAGGCAGTGACAGTAAAGACCTAGAAGGCTAAATGAGTCCTGGTTGGAGTCCTGGGTTTGAAACACACTCTGGCACCTGTCAGGTACACGATTCTAAGCAAGTTTCTTTAACTCTATGAGCTGCAGTTTGTTAATCTCTCAAAAAGAGGGATAGCCATCTCAATTTCATAGAGCTGTTGTGAGGATTAATTACCTCTGGGAGATAACTCAGAGATGGTCCCTAGTTCCTGCCTGGCACTAGGCAGCACCAGGGCAGAAAGGTGGAGATGAGCACGCTCAGGGGCTCCAGGGAGGGGGCACAGCAATAGGGAAATAACTTCCTGTTCAGGTGAGCCCCGGAAGGTCTACCGGGCAAGAGCAGTTGCACGATTGTCCTATCAGATTCTTGCATTACCAGGGCTGCTGGGGAAGTGCTGCCTTGCTCTCTGCTCCCCAACCTTAACCCAAGTTGGCTTCTCCTTCCCTTGGGGCCCAACAGCTCCCTTTCTCTCCCCGGGTTCTCTTACCTTTCCCTCCTTTCTGGGCTCCAGTGCTCCAGGCCCTTTCCTCTTCATCCCTGCAGCCTGGTCACATCAGGATGTCTTTCCCTAGAGCAGCCATGACATGGGACTCAAAGATTAATGAGAGTCATTCGAGGTTTCTATCCAGCTAAGAAAGAGAGAATTCCTGGCAATCAGAACCTCCATTCTCATTGTGTTCGTGAGTTTTAAATTAAAATAGGTCAGTCTACTGCTCATGGGTATGGGATTTCTTTTTAGGGTAATGAAAATGTTCTAAAATTAGAGAGTGGTGATGGTTGCATAATTGTGAATATACTAAAACCACTGAATTGTACACTTTCAAGTGAATTTTCTGTTATGTGAGTTATATCTCAATAAAGCTATAAATAAAAAGTTTATTTAAAGTTATAAATAAAACAGTTCAGACTATCTAGCTTTCCAGTCTTCTTTCTCTAGTTTTAATTGAAATATAAATTATAATCTAATTATAAAATTAAATTACAAATTTAAATTATAAAATACAAATTTAATTAAATTATAAAGAGCTATAACATACCATGTAGCATTTTGAACCAAGATTAAAATACTACCTCTACTCTTGCAAGTATATATTCCTTCTCATTCTCTCCTCCTCAAGTACCACGTACCTGTCAAAATTCAATTCATCTTTCCAAATTTATCCCAGAAAGCCTTTCCTGGTCTCCACCAGTAAGTCTCCTCTCTCTAATCATGTATGAAACCTGTGCTTGGTTACTCCTGTCTGGTCCGCGTGGAACCAGGCTCTGGGGTGTAAAGATGAGGAGGTGAAGGAGGATATTAACAAGATCACTCTTGGAGACTCCTCCACCCAGAAGTCTCCCCATTCACTTCTTCCAGGAGAGCTCCAATCTCTGACTCAGACCTGGGCTGATACCCAGAAGACTTTCCTGCTTCCTGGATTCTCCTACTCCACTGACTCCCAAAGAGCTGCTGCAAAAGAAACTTTTTCAAACACCACTTCCATTTACTTTCCTCTCTGAATTGAGAGCCCAACATGGTCCCAATTGCTAATTGAGTCCATCTAAGTGCTAAGAGGCCTTCTCTGGACCAGCTGTTTTATATCTCACTGGCATCTACTGACACTTCCCAATATACCCACTTGTTGCCTCAAAGGGTTTTTCCTGGCAGGTGGAATCCTTTCTCCAAGCTGCTCCTTCTTTGACCCTCACCTCTTTCCAAAGCCAGGTCTGAACATTCCTTCTCCTTGAAGGAAGTCCTCCCCTAAGGAGCCTTATTCCACACTTACCTGATCTTTCTTTGTTCAGCTTATGGTCCATTATTTTGCCCTAGCTGGTCATGTCTATGTGGCATGGCTTCTATCACTTTAATGCCCTCACCACACAGTAAGATACACTGTCCCCAGTAGGTATTTGAATGAATGTTTGCTGACTTGATTTTTCTTCCTTAAGAAATATGTCCTAGCTGCTTCAAAGCTCTCCCTCTGGACTATGAGAAAGTTTGTTTTGCTTTTTAAAATAAACTGTTAATTAATAATTAGCTCTTAATTGTCCATGTGCTAAGAACAGGAATCCAGCAGTTAGTGGTCACCTGGTAGTTGGTTTCATTGTTTTGTCTGTTCAGCCCCCATCTACCAATTCCCTTCATTTTTTCATTAAAACACAGCCATCTGATGGTTATATAGAAGCAGCCCTTTGTACAATGTGACCCTGTGGCCAGAGATGAGGGGTCCAGGGGTAGACAACTAACCAGTATTGGTCAACTGGATCTTGACCAAACTGTACCTTAGATCTTCTGACTCAAAGTTTGAGGCTTGAAATAATCTATCCTGCGTAATTGAATAAATACTATTCCTTCCCAGATTCTGTTTTCAGTTGTATAGTGTTCATTACTGTATGTTTAAAGTTCTTGGTACTGTATAGTATAAAATCTCAAGTGTATAAATCTAATGAAATATGCTTATTGTGGCCTCATTGAGAGCAGAAGGAATATACAACTCTCTTTTAAAAATATAATTCAGGCAAATAAAGGCATTAAGTTATCCTAGTGCAATGGAAGATTTATTATCTAAACTTGGAAAACTCAGGAAATACCAGAGGCGGACTCCAGGAGAAATATTTCTAGAAAAGAAAGTAGAAGAGACCTAATGCATGTCACTGCTTGGTCCATTTGCTGCCTGATACAATAATCCTGTGGATTAAGCATGGGGTCATGTTCCAGAGACTCTAGCCCTGTACCTTGCACAAAGGAGACCAATATTTAATGAATGATTGTTGAATGGGTTTCAAAGGAGTAAAATAATTTTACGTTTTTAAAAGCATTTATCTTGAGGTCACTGACCAATAAAACTACATTATCTCCGTTACAAAAGGAGACATTGAGGAACAATTGAGGAACTGACTCATGTCTCCTAACATGTCCATAGTAGACCTAGGAGTGAATTCAAGATTTACTTACTCCAGAGACCCGACTCCAGTTTGGAAGCTAAAATGTTCATGGATGGCTGACTTATTTCATGAGATAAAGAAATTACAAGCAGAATAGAGGGCATTCAAAAGTCCCTCTAAAATAAAGTTATATAAAATATCTCACACAAAATAATTGGTAGGCAAGAGAGGGTCCTCAAGTCCAGCCTGATTCATCTCTGGCACTGGCAGTTAGGCCAGCCTTATTTTCAAAGCTGTCTGTCTCACAAGGACTTTTATCTATCTATTCTGAGCTCCAAGTCCTGAAGTTCTAATCCAGAGGAAGAAGATTCCTTTAATCCTTTCCCGTTCTTATCTGGTCTTATATCTAATTTCAAAACAAAACTACTTTCCAAATACAGTAGTATCTCCCTTCCATTGAGGCAAGACACTCTAGTGGATGATTTTTCTCTTTGTCTTGAGATAGCATCTGCGTGTTCCAGAGGTCAGTTTTATTTGTTTCTATGAACATGTAAGCATTTCTCAATGTGCATCATTCTGCTTTGTCCATCCTCTAGTTTTCTCTCCTTCCTAATCTGATCCACACATGCTCATGTGCATTAGGGAGGACTGGGGTTGGCTTTCTTCCTTCTGAAGGTACTTTGTTAACTCCTGTACCTATCATTTGCATCCTGCAAACTGCATCCTCCCTATCTCTCCACTTTTCTGCTTTCTTGAGAGTGAATTTACCTTCCATGACGAATGCAATTCGTAGGCAGCCTTCATGCTGATTCCACAGATTTTAATTTCCTAAGATTTCCCTTTAGACTCTTCTTAACATCCTCTTTTTTTAAAAAAAATCCCCTTCTCAGAGTTAGTCAGAGGCTCCACCTGGCCTCCTGTGTGAACCCGATAGGGAGCTCATGCCTCAGGTAGTACATGGCCATGCTCAGACAAGGCCTGCACAGGCGATGTAAGGCAGAAGGTACTAAGAGTACATTTCCACTGACATGTACCAGGAACCAACTGTGTGTGGAGCAGCCTGCGAGAGGTGGTGAATGAGACAGAGATTAATCGAGTAAGCCCTCTGACCTCGTGTTCTCAGGTCCTTAGCATGATATTCAAGGCTAAAATACACGGAAGACAGCATATGTAGTAGAAGGCGCATAGGCTTTGGGGCAATAGATCTGCATGACTTCAGGCTAGCTACTTAACCCTATTTTCCCCAGTTGTGGAAGGTTATGATACCTTTGTCATAGGGTTTCTTGTGAGAATTTACTAGTGCGAGTGGTATATACTAGGCATTCAACATATGGTGATTGATTATTTAATGTTTTCTAATGTAATAGCAGTGTTCACTATTAGTGCCCAGAGTCAGCAATACAAAATCTGAAACCTACTTCTATTGTAGAAAAGCCTTCACAGAGAGGCCTTTAGTACAGAGGAGAGAGAAATTGCTCCAGCCTCGTTGGTAAGCCTGACTGTTGAGCCTGGCATATAGAACATCTTTGTACTCCTAAGGAAAGGGCCCATTTTTACCACGAGCATTGAAGAACTCTTTGGAGAGCCCACTCTGGGAAGTATTGTCTATTGCTCAGGTCCACAAGGATGAAGATGAGGACATTGAGTTTGCTGCCTTCCATTTTAGACTCACAAGTGATATGGGGTGAGAGCAAGTTTCCCGCTTGACTCCTGCTCTTAGGATAGATGATGGAAACCACCAGGAGCTCTGCACTGCTCAGCCCCTGTCTACCCCCTCCTCACTTCTTTACAAAGGTCACAGATCACATAGGTCATGGCTCAAACCTAAAAAACTTTAACTGCTAAAGAGACTAGGCTTATCACAGAACATGCTACCTGTATAAATGAGGAGCTGAGGTTAAAAACCACCAGCACCAGTAAGCAGTCCTTGGAGACAACCTCTGATTCAATCAGTCCTGAAGAAGCATATCTAATGAGATAATTAATATATTTCTTTTTCTTTTATATAGCTTTATTGAGATATAATGCATATACCATATAATTCATCAATTAATGTGTACAATTCAATGGCTTTTAGTATATTCATAGAGTTGTGTGTCCATCAACGCAATCAATTTTAGAATATTTTCATTACCCTGAAAAGAAAGCCTGTACCCCTCAGCCATCACTTCCCAACATTGCTCTCCCTCCCACCCCCAGCCAGGAAACCACTAATCTACTTTCTGCCTCTATAGATTTGCCTATTCTGGATATTTCATATAAACAGAATCATACAATACGTGGTCCTTTGTGACTGGTTTCTTTCATTTAGCACTACTTTATTTCTTGAAGGCAGAAGTAACGTCAAAGTTTGTCAGAAGGGAAATTGCTAAATAAAGCAGAGTGCAGCCATACTGTGGATTACTGTAGCACTTTAAAACATTAGGTAGATCTACATATATTAATAAAGGTCTCCAGTATATGAACATACATATTAAATCTGGAAAAATACACACAAAAATGATAAAAGTGGAAACCTCCAAGGAGAAAGAGATGGGAATAAGACTGGGGATGGAATACAAAGAAGGATCTTCTTGTTTGGAATATATTAATTTTTTTCAAGGATAGTTTATTCATGCATTACTTTTATAATTAAGAATTAATTAAAAAGAGAACATTAGATTTCTGTTTTCCAGTTCTACATGTAAGGAGCTTGGAAGTCACCATCCCATCCTAACTATGAGTAAAAAGCTGAACAGGCTGAGAAGTCAACAACTCTTCTTGGATCTATAGGAGAGGGGAGGACACAGTGCACACTACTGCTCCCAAGATTGGAGAGTCAGACAGGCAAATACAGGTCATTACCGCTAACTGGAGTAGAGACCTGGGAATGGAAACCATCTTGGGAACCAGTGCCTGGGCAGGGAAACCTGAACTGTCACTGACTCTGAGAGTTTAAAATAAAACTCTAGGGGTAGCACTGACATATACACACTACCAAATGTAAAACAGATAGCTAGTGGGAAGCAGCCGCATAGCACAGGGAGATCAGCTTGGTGTTTTGTGACCACCTAGAGGGGTGGGATAGGGAGGGTGTGAGGGAGGTGCAAGAGAGAGGGGATATGGGGATATATGTATACATATAGCTGATTCGCTTTTGTATACAGCAGAAACTAACACAACATTGTGAAGCAACTATACTTCAATAAAGATGTAAAAACAAACGAAAAAAACTCCAGGGGGTCCCAGTCACGGCTCCCCCCTCCCCACCCCCAATACTGTGTGATTTACCACCAGGAGCTCAACCAGGTTCCTACAGTAAATAATGGAGAAAAATCCCTCACGCTTCCAGCAGGAGGAGGAGAAAAGGAACCATATTGAAATAGAGCAGAGTACACTGTTGTTCTTAACCAGGCCTACCCTCAGGGGAAACCAGTTAACCAGTGCCTAATCTACTGGGGTATTATCAGAGCCAAATGACCTGGGGAAGGGAAATACCCAACTCCAACCCACTCTGGGCATCCTGTCCCACCTAAGGGGAGGAGAAAAAAAATTGAGAAACATTGTGAAGTTCACAGTCCAGAAGCACATACTCACTAAAAGACTGAGACCTAATAGTGGCACTATAGAACTTTTCCCCTCCACCCATACCTCACCACCACATTGCTCAAGTCCTATATACAGCAGTTCCTTTTACTCAGTACATCATGTCCAGCTATCAATAAAAAATTACAAGGAGTACCAAAAAGCAAAAAGCACAAGAGACTGAGTAAGCATCAGAATCAGACACAGCAGGGGTGTTGGAAATTATTAGGCCAGGAATTTCAAACAACTATGATTAATGTACTGAGGGCTCTAACGGATAAAGTAGACAGCATGCAAGAATAGATAGCAATGTAAGTAGAGAGATGGAAATCCCAAAGAAGAACCAGAAAGAAATGCTAGAGATCAAAAGCACTGTAACAAGAAATGAAGAATTCCATTGATGGGCTTGCTAGTAGACTGGACCTATCTGAGGAAAGAATCTCTGAGCTAGAGGGTATCTCAACAGAATCCTCAAAAACTGAAAAGCAAAGAGAACAAAAACTGGAAAAGAGAATGTTAGAAATGAGAGAGAGAGAGAAGTGGGAGCTTTCCTTGGAAAGACTCAAAATCTGGACAGTAAGTCATAGGTGTACTGATGCATCCTGAAGAACTTGGAATCATTCTGACGTCATAGACCCATTCAGTTGACCCAATGTGCAGACAACTCCTAGGATAAGATTCAGACCCAGAGCAAATCCCAGAATGAGATGCTCTCCTTTGAGTATGGGATTCAGGAACAAGGTCTACTTCAACCTCAGGACAATCCCAAGTTGTCCTCAGTTTTCTACTAATTTAAAGGGAAGTGGGAGACTGGGGACTGTGAGCATTGAGAGAAACCACCAAGATCCAGGAAATACAAGGGGGGCAGGAACTCATTTCCCAGGACAATTACATAGAAACCAGGATCCAATTTCTAGAACCTTGGGAAATACCTCAACCTCAGGAGTCTCCACAGAGATGAGTGGAATCGCCCTTAAAACAAAAAAAGGAAGGGAACTTTTTACTTTTCTTTTTTTTTTTTAAACTGTTTTCTGGGATAGCAGGAAAGAAAGAAGCTGGGCAGGTTAGTTCTGCAGCTAGTAATAGGGAAAAACAGGCTGAGCAGCCTTGACAAGGAAAAGACCTCAGATAGGATCCTGGGTTTAAGCAGCTAATTATGTATGGATCATGAAAAGAATTTAGGTTTGTTGTCAATAGACTCTGACGTTGCTTAAGACCTAAGCATAACTGAATTTGCTTATGTAATAACCTTAGAAGAGATGTCTGCTATCTCCCTACCTGTGGACAGAATACAGGTCACCACATGATGGTGGTCCGTGGTGGGTCTTAGGCAGAAGAGAGTCAAATTGGAGTGTCACATAAAAACAGAGATAAGAGAGAACTCATCTATTGTAACAGACACCCAGATAGGTAAAATCATTTGCCTGAAGCAAAGTGGTGAATTTGTAGCAGCAGCAGTCATAGTAACATTGATGATAGATTATTAATTATATTTATAGAACATAATTTTAATATTTTAATAAAATTTTAAAATATATTAAATATAATATATAATCAGTTGACCCCTGAACAATGCAGGGGTTAGGGGTGTCAACCCTCCATGCAGTCAAAAATCCATGTGTAACTCATAGCTTGACCTCCTTATATGCACTTTGTCCATATCTGTGGTTCTGCATTCACAGATTCAACCAACTGCATACCATGCGTGTACTACTGTCATACTTACTATTGAAAAACTACATATAAGTGGATCCATTCAGTTCCAACCCATGTTGTTCAAAGGTCACCATATATGTAAATATTATATATAATAAGTTGTAAATATTATACATATATAATAATATATAAGTTAATATTTTTTATGTACTTACTATGTGCCAAGCATTTCATATTCATTATTTCAATTAATCCTCACAATAGCTCTATGATGTAGATGGTATCATTATCCCCATTTCACGGATAAAGAAATAGATTCTCAGAGCGATTAAGTCGTTTGCTAGCCAGTAAGGTCACACAGTTCATAAGAGGCTAGACGTACACCTCATGTCTTCTGACTGCAGTCCAGGACCCCTGCTGCGCCATGATGCCAATTCTTGACTTTCTTGCCCTAGGCCTCCTACAACCACTGGAATCTTTAATTCCTTAGAAGTTTTCAAATTGAATACAGGGTACTTAATCTTTTCTCATCATTTCTAACTGTATATTTGAGCTAAATTTATCTGATAAAGACAAAAGGTTATTTTAGTAAATAATCATCTGCTGGAATTTTGCTCATCCTGTGTAAATCTCCAGTTAGTATTTTCATATGCTGACACTTAAAATCTAAGTGTTTATTATCACTATTTAACTAAAACTTAAAATTGACTCCTGAGTTTCTAAGAGGAATGAAATCCCTGCTTCACTTTTTTACTGGGAAAATATATGTAAAGGTCAAAAGTAAGTTTAGAAATAATTTGAATATTATATACTAAACTACAAAGTGACCAACTTATGACCTCATAGATAAAACCTAGAGTAGGTTAAAATAATGAAAAGTGTCATAGAAGAGCACAAATCACCAGGGAAACAATAAAAATTCTGGCATATGAGAAGGCAGATTACATTTACCAAAGGGAATAGTGTAGGCTGGGGGGTCGGGGAGGGGCAAGGCTTTGAAGAATACTCACCCACAGAAGGAAGTCAACTGAAGACCACAGAGAAATAAAAAGCAACTCAATTTAGTTTGATTTTTTTTTCTCGTGAGAAACAGAAAATGTTTAACTCATCTGCTTTTTCAATTATGAACAGGAAACATAAAACTATAGTCAATAAATACACCAAAAATTGTAATAAAAACTACTCCAGGCCCATGTTACAGCCGGTGAAAGAGGAAAAGGAGAAGCAAAGAGGGAGTGAGTGCAGGGGACGGAAAAGAGGACCCTCAGCTGGGTCCCAGACACCTTTGCATCTGTCACAAGCAGACCTCCTTACCTCTCTGGGTGCCCTCCTCCGGACTCTCCCATTTCTTTGTTTCGGTGCTGCCTAAACTTCTCAAGCACTCCCTTTGCTTCTACTTTCTTCCCCTCCCCCATGCTCTCCCTAACACTCCCCCCTCACAACTCTGAGCAAACTTGGAGAAGATAGTCAATGACCCCTTGTCTAATCAAAGCCCTTATTCTCTAGACTTTCTACTGAGCAATCAATTGCTAATTAGCCTTTCCTCCATTATTATTATTTTTTAATTACCAGAGTAATATATATTTACATAGTTTAAAAAAAACAAAAGGTTCATAATGAAGAGTACTGCCTCTCCCACCAAATATACTACCATTTCTTAATTATCAATTTTGGAAATTATCCCAGATTTCCTTGTATGAAAGATAAGGGTTTAGCTCTTTATAAATTTATTTATTTATTTTATTTTTGGCTGTGTTGGGTGTTGCTGTGCGCGAGCTTTCTCTAGTTGTGGTGAGCGGGAGCTACTCTCTGTTGCAGTGTGAGGGCTTCTTATTGCGGTGGCTTCTCTTTGTGGGGCATGAACTCTAGGCGCATGGCCTTCAGTAGTTGCGGCACAAGGGCTCAACAGTTATGGCTCGAAGGATCTAGAGTGCAGGCTCAGTAGTTGTGGCACATGGGCTTAGTTGCTCCGTGGCATGTGGGATCTTCCTGGACCAGGGCTCGAACCCGTGTCCCCTGCATAGGCAGGCGGATTCTTAGCCACTGCGCCACCAGGGAAGCCCAAGGGTTTAGGTCTTTAAAAGCACCCCCACCACCATTCCTTCCTTCCTCCTCTCAATAGGATTAAATTATATTTTCGCTTCCTCTTCTGTTCACCTCTGTAATTCCCAGCAACACATTTAAGCGGATAATTCTTTTGTTAGCAACCACACACAGTTATCTGTTAATACCTCACTGAGAAAGGAAACCAACTACTCTCTTCATCAACATGACTTTACCACCCCAGGAAGCTCTTGCCCAGGAAGATACAACTTGAAAAAAGTTTATTGTTTGTTTCAGTAACTTTATGAAAACCTATTTAAAGGAACATCAGACTGTTCAAATTTTCAATAGATAGTATCAAATGACTGTTAATTCTCCAAGACACTATGAAACCCTCACCTCAAAACCCTTGCTTTGCTGTATCCACCAATCCTAAACTATTATGTCACGATACCCAAACCTCAGCAAGCTCACACATCGAAAGACATACTTTAAACCAGACTTCAAAATCTTCATAAATATTCTGACTTTGTCCTCGCTCTTCTGAGATGCTGCTAGACTTTGTAAAGGTATTTTCTCTCCTATCACGATAACCAATAAACTCAGTTTTGCCTTACCAACAGGTCAATTTGGTGGTATTTTAGAGTCAGCATTCAATAATTTTGACACTCCCACTAAAATCCAATTGAGACTTCTTCATCAACAGGACCCAAGGCTCTCAATCCAAAAACTGTTTCCCAGACCCCCTCAGCCTCCTGCTGTGGTCTCTTTGATATTAACACTGAAGTTTATAAGTCTTGCATTTGGACTGACTGTGACTTCTTTTTATTTCATTTCTTTGAGCTCCTCAAATGTTGAGTATATTTTGTATCCCAGGATTAAGAAATCTATTTTAAGAATCCTTTGATCATCTGATCAGATTGGCAAAACTTTTATACTTCGTGGAAATCTGTCTTATTAGTAAAAACGCTACTATTTGTTTCTGACTGTCCTTCCCACTTTTTTTTTGAATTTTATTTTATTTATTTTTTTATACAGCAGGTTATTATGTTGAGGTAGGTTCCCTCTGTGCCCACTTACTGGAGAGTTTTTATCATAAATCAGTGTTGAATTTTGTCAAAAGCTTTTTCTGCATCTATTGAGATGATCATATGGTTTTTATTCTTCAGTTTGTTAATACGGTGTATCACATTGATTGATTTGCGTATATTGAAGAATCCTTGCATCCCTGGGATAAAGCCCACTTGATCATGGTGTATGACCCTTTTAAAGTGTTGTTGGATTCTGTTTGCTAGTATATTGTTGAGGATTTTTGCATCTATATTCATCAGTGATATTGGTCTGTAATTTTCTTTTTTTGTAGTATCTTTGTCTGGTTTTGGTATCAGGGTGATGGGGGCCTCATAGAATGAGTTTGGGAGTGTTCCTTCCTCTGAAATTTTTTGGAAGAATTTGAGAAGGATGGGTGTTAGCTCTTCTCTAAATGTTTAATAGAATTTACCCATGAAGCCATCTGGTCCTGGACTTTTTTTTTTGGAAGATTTTTAATCACACTTTCAATTTCATTACTTGTGATTGGTCTGTTCATATTTTCTATTTCTTCCTGGTTCAATCTTGGAAGGTTATACCTTTCTAAGAATTTGTCCATTTCTTCCAGATTGTCCATTTTATTGGCATAGAGTTGCTTGTAGTAGTCTCTTAGGATGCTTTGTATTTCTGCGATGTCTGTTGTAACGTCTCCTTTTTCATTTCTAATTTTATTGATTTGAGTCCTCTCCCTCTTTTTCTTGATGAGTCTGGCTAATGGTTTATCAATTTTGTTTATCTTCTCAAAGAACCAGCTTTTAGTTTTATTGATCTTTGCTACTTTTTTCTTTGTTTCTATTTCATTTATTTCTGCTCTGATCTTTATGATTTCTTTCCTTCTACTGACTTTGGGTTTTGTTTGTTCTTCTTTCTCTAGTTCCTTTAGGTGTAAGGTTAGACTGTTTATTTGAGATGTTGTTTCTTGAGGTACGATTGTATTGCTATAAACTTCCCTCTTAGAACTGCTTTTGCTGCATCCCATAGGTTTTGGGCCATTGTCTTTTCATTGTCATTTGTCTCTAGGTATTTTTTGATTTCCTCTTTGATTTCTTCAGTGAACTGTTGGTTTTTAGTATCATATTGTTTAGCCTTCATGTGTTTGTATTTTTATGTTTTTTTCCCTGTAACTGATTTCTAATCTCATAGCACTGTGGTCAGAAAAGATGCTTGATAATATTTCAATTTTCTTAAATTTAGAGAGGCTTGATTTGTGACCCAAGATGTGATCTATCCTGGAGAATGTTCCATGTGCACTTGAGGAGAAAGTGTAATCTGCTGTTTTGGGATGGAATGTCCTATAAATATCAATTAAATCTATCTGGTCTATTGTGTCATTTAAAGCTTGTGTTTCCTTATTAATTTTCTGTCTGGATGATCTGTCCATTGGTGTAAGTGAGGTTTTAAAGTTCTCCACTATTACTGTGTTACTGTTGATTTCCTCTTTTATAGCTGTTGGCAGATGCCTTATGTATTGAGGTGCTCCTATGTTGGGTGCATATATATTCATAATTGTTACATCTTCTTTCTGGATTGACTCCTTGATCATTATGAAGTGTCCTTCTTTGTCTCTTGTAACATTCTTTAGTTTAAAGTCTATTTTATCTGATATGAGTATTGCTACTCCAGCTTTCTTTTGATTTCCATTTGCATGGAATATTTTTTTCCATCCCCTCACTTTCAGTCTGTATGTGTCCTAGGTCTGAAGTAGGTCTCTTGTAGACAGCATATATATGGGTCTTGTTTTTGTATCCATTCAGCGAGCTTGTGTCTTTTGGTTGGATCATTTAATCCATTCATGCTTAAGGTAATTATCAACATGTATGTTCCTATTACCATTTTCTTAATTGTTTTGGGTTTGTTTTTGTAGGTCTTTTTCTTCTCTTGTTTTTCCCACTTACAGTAGTTCCTTTAGCATTTGCTGTAGAGCTGGTTTGGTGGTGCTGAATTCTCTTAGCTTTTGCTTGTCTGTAAAGATTTTGATTTCTCCATCAAATCTGAATGAGATCCTTGCTGGGTAGAGTAATCTTGGTTGTGGTTCTTCCCTTTCATCACTTTAAATATGTCATGCCATTCCTTTCTGGCTTGTAGAGTTTCTGCTGAGAAATCAGCTGTTAACCTTATGGGAGTTCCCTTGTATGTTATGTGTCATTTTTCCCTTGCTGCTTTCAATAATTTTTCTTTGTCTTTAATTTTCGCCAATTTGACTACTAGGTGTCTCGGCGTGTTTCTCCTTGGGTTTATCCTGTATGGCACTCTGTGCTTCCTGGACTTGGGTGGCTATTTCCTTTCCCATGTTAGGGAAGTTTTCGACTATAATCTCTTTAAATATTTTCTCGGGTCCTTTTTCTCTCTCTTCTTCTGGGACCCCTATAATGCTAATGTTGTTGTGTTTAATGTCCCAGAGGTCTCTTAGGCTGTCTTCATTTCTTTTCATTCCTTTTTCTTTATTCTGTTCTACAGCAGTGAATTCCACCATTCTGTCTTCCAGGTCACTTATCCATTCTTCTGCCTCAGTTATTCTGCTATTGATTCCTTCTAGTGTGTTTTTCATTTCAGTTATTGTATTGTTCATCTCTGTTTGTTTGTTCTTTAATTCTTGTAGGCCTTTGTTAAACATTTCTTCCATCTTCTCAATCTTTGCCTCCATTCTTTTTCTGAGGCCCTGGATCATCTTCACTATCATTATTCTGAATTCTTTTTCTGGAAGGTTGCCTATCTCCACTTCATTTAGTTGTTTTTCTGGGGTTTTATCTTGTTCCTTCATCTGGTACATAGCCCTCTGCCTTTTCATCTTGTCTATCTTTCTGTGAATGTGGTTTTCATTCCACAGGCTGCAGGATTGTAGTTCTTCTTGCTTCTGCTGTCTGCCTTCTGGTGGATGAGGCTATCTAAGAGGCTTGTGCAAATTTCCTGATGGGAGGGACTAGTGGTTGGTAGAGGTGACTGTTGCTCTGGTGGGCAGAGCTCAGTATAACTCTAATCTGCTTGTCTGCTGATGGGTGGGTCTGGGTTCCCTCCCTGTTGGTGTTTGGCCTGAGGTGGCCCAACACTGGAGCCTACCTGGGCTCTTTGATGGGGCTAATGGTGGACTCTGGGAGGGCTCACATCAAGGAGTACTTCCCAGAACTTCTGCTGCCAGTGTCCTTATCCTCATGGTGAGACACAGCCACCCTCTGCCTCTGCAGGAAACCCTCCAACACTAACAGGTAGGTCTGGTTCTGTCTTTCCTGGGGTCACTGCTCCTTCTCCTGGGTCCTGATGCACACACTACTTTGTGTGTGCCCTCAAGAGTGGAGTCTCTGTTTCCCCCGGTCCTGTTTAAGTCCTGCAATCAAATCCTGCTAGCTTTCAAAGTCTGATTCTCTAGGCATTCCTTCTCCCATTTCTGGACCCCCAGGTTGGGAAGCCTGACGTGGGGCTCAGAACCTTCACTCCAGTGGGTGGACTTCTGTGGTATAAGTGTTCTCCAGTTTGTGAGTCACCCACCCAGCAGTTATGGGATTTGATTTTATTGTGATTGCGCCCCTCCTACCATCTCATTGTGGCTTCTCTCTTTGTCTTTGGATGTGGGGTATCTTTTTTGGTGAGTTCCAGTGTCTTCCTGTCGATGACTGTTCAGCAGTTAGTTCTGTCCTTCTCATTTTTTACTGGGCATGTTTAAGATGAAAGTTCAGAGGGGACAGGACAAAGACTCAGAGTCTGTTCCTCAAGCTGGTCCCAAGAACTAAGAAGTTCAGGAGGTTTTGTTAGGGAGGAAAAAGTTTTCCTCAACTGTCTTAGGGTCCCTGGTTGGGTCTAAAAGTTAAATCGACAAATACTGATTATCAGGAAAAAAGCAAATGAATATATTAATGTAAGTTTTTGCATGACACATGGGCCTTCATAAAGAAATGAAGACCCATGGAAACATTAAAACCTGAGGGGTTTTTTGCTGTTGTTTTTTGTTTTTTTTTTGTGGTATGCAGGCCTCTCACTGTTGTGGCCTCTCCCATTGTGGAGCACAGGCTCCGGATGCGCAGGCTCAGCAGTCATGGCTCACGGGCCCAGCCGCTCCACGGCATGTGGGATCTTCCCTGACCGGGGCACGAACCCGTGTCCCCTGCATTGGCAGGCGGACTCGCAACCACTGAGCCACCATGGAAGCCCAAAACCTGAGTATTTTTATGTTGGGTTTGATGAAGAGTGGATAGTCATGGAAAAATGTGATCAGTCAAAGAATATGAGATAAGTGTAGTAAAGTGGGGAAATTTAGCAAGTACTATTTGTTGAATTCTTCTTGGCTTCCCTGCTCCAGGAAAGAAGGAGAGAGGGAGAAAGGTCAGAGTGACCTTTATGCTTCTGTTGTGGTCTTCAACTCCTTCAGCTTAAAATATTCAACATGCTAAGGTGCCGTATTTTGGGGTAATGTGTCCTGAACCCCAGCAGTTTCTTCCTGACCACCATCCTTTGGGTAAACTATGCTTCAGGTAAGTTTTCAAAACCTTATAAGAAATTTTCTCACTCTTGCTATTTTGTCTGTGAGACTCTGTTTCTGGGAGAGATCTTCTCTTCAAACTTTCTGTTTGGGAACTGGAAATCCATCAAATTTCCCAGTGGCAATGGTCCAGCCATTTAGATGGGGACCTAGGTAATGAGGAGCACAGTGACACTTATAACCAACTGTTTCCAGCCTGTCATGTGTTTGTCTCAGTCTAAATCTAATGATTCAACCTTCCAGGCTATACTCCTGCTTCTTACATGTACTTATACAAAGTCCAAATTCATGAACTTACTTTGTAAATGTCATAATTTCACCATAATTTCTTCCATTTACCTCTGTTTCTATCTCTTCTTCACCCACTCTACTTCTCTCCTTGCTGGCCAGAAACCCTCAAATCTCCTTAAAGTTAAACCCTTTTCAGAACAGGGAAAATCCCCAGCTTTTAGTTCCTGATCTCAGCTTGAGCTGACAGCCATTGTAAAAAGACTTTCCAAAGTCTAGACAAGATATAGTGAAATTTGCAGAGGAATTTAGAGTAGTTCTGGTTGTGCATAATCTAGGGCTCCCAAATCCACACCCAATATTTAATTTGTTAGTGGGGACCTCAGCTGCAAACAAACAGATGGAGAAGGCAGAATGGGAAGACTCTGAGGATGACTTAAAAGATCTAGAACTGAAAAAAGGGAAAAGTAAATAACAATAAAGTGGATTTAAATTTTTTTAAAAAAGATCTAGAACTGCATTGGAAGCTCTGATTCAGTCCTATAAGTAAAGAAAGAATGAGTCCATCTGAAACTTCAAGGATAAGCTTTTTAGCACCTTTAACAGCATTCAGGAGTAGATCCTGAAGCAGAGGTGACTCTAGCTCTCTCCTCACTTTTTGTGAATAGCCTTAAGCCAGAAACAGGGGATTTAATATGCAACCAAAATCTAGAATGGGAAAGAGTCCTGTTGCCAGACCATCAATACCTCTCTGTATATTAAAAAAGTTTGAGAACAAAAACAGAATAAGATTTGCCAAGTTAGTGTTCTCCATTTTCTCCATTACTGCAGTAAGCAATATACTCATCTTTGCCACATCAACAGGTCATTTGGGTGGTATTTGCAGGACACTCAACTCCACTTTGTAAGAGAATGTCATTAGTTCTCTCATCTTTCCCTCTATCTCTCCTCTCACTTTCCACTTCCCAACTTCTATCAGCCACACCTTTGTTTTTTACATTTTTCCAAGGCCAACAATATTTACGGTCTTTTCTATAACCATGACTGTCTTTTATTATTTGTCTATTGGTGTATTCTAAACACTGAATATCAACTGCTGAAGGTCATATCAACTCTTAGTTTGCTCGTATTTGAATCATGACTTTCTCATTTGGTTCCCTCCTTTCTCCTCACTTTTCCTCTCCACCTCAGAGTTTCTAAAAGACCTTTCTTCAGTTTTTGCTAAAATCTCCAAAATTCTGCCTGTTTCATCAAATTGCCATTTCTCCCCTGAAACCATCCTCTTGGAGTCCTCCATCTTCCAATGGCTCCGATCTGGACCACCTGCTTTGTAAATTTGCTACACAGCTGGTGCTTTTTGGATTTTCATGTCTGAAAAAGCATTTGACAAAATTCAACACCCATTTATGATAAAAACTCTCAACAAAGTGGGTATGGAAAGAACATACCTCAACATGATAAAGGTTATATATGACAAACCCACAGCTAACAATACTCAACAGTGAAAAGATGAAAGCTTTTCCTCTAAGATCAAGAACAAGACAAGGATGCCCACTCTCACCACTTCTATTCAACTAGTACTGAAAGTCCTAGCCACAGCAAGCAGACAAGAGAAAGAAATAAAAGGCATCCAAATCAGATGAGAAAAAGTAAAACTATCGCTGTTTCCAGATGACATGATACTATATACAGAAAGTCCTAAAGATACCACCAAAAAACTACTAGAACTAATAAGTGAATTCAATAAAGTTGCAGGATACAAAATTAATCTACAGAAACCTGCTGCATTTCTATATACTAATAAACTGTCAGAAAGAGAGATGAAGAAAATAATCACATTTACAACTGCATCAAAAAGAATAAAATACCTAGGAATAAATTTAACCAAGGAGGCAAAAGACCAATACTGGGAAAACTGTAAGACACTGATGAAAGAACATGAAAATGACACAAATAAATGTTCCTGAACTGGAAGAATTAATATTGTCAAAATGTCCATACTACCCAAAGCAATCTACCAATGCAGTGCAATCCTTATCAAAATATCCATGGCATTTTCACAGAAGTAGAACAAATAATCCTAAAATTTGTATCAAGTTGTACACATTTTGGATTAGCAACTTCTGTGTTGTTTTTTCAGTTGTATAAATGCTGAGACTACAAAAATGATGGGCAAATACACTTTGACCTGCCATTTTGCAGAAAGAAACCCCCAAATATTTTGAGATTTTGTACTTTTTAAGCCCTAAAGCTCCAAATATATCTAGTATAGGTTTTTTAAAAAGATCTTGAGTTCAATTTTAGTACTCAAATAGATAATTCATGTTCTTTTGGTTCTGTGACATTTCTACTCATATAAATAAGGAATTAATTTTACAGTGCTACAAGTGGCCATTTCATAAAATGACACACTATCTAGTAAATTCAGATGGTTAAAACTTTCAACTGAATAAACCATGAGAAGTTTACCTAATACAGCATTTGTGAAATAAGAACAGAAGCCTTAAGCTTCTGATCCTTAGAGCTAAGCTGGCTCTTCTAAAACCTGAATGAAAGAGCACTGGAATTGGAATCAAAAGACCCAGATCAAGAATCATCTTAGCCATGTGGCTTTAGGAAAGTCAAAACCTTTCTGAGACTCAGTTCCTTCATTTGTAAAATGGGGTGGGGATAAAGATCAAATGCTTGTATGTCTGAAAGGATTTTTAAGAGAGTTAGACAAAAACTCAGTTAAAATAATTTATTTTGAAATTATTAGAGATTCTTAGGAAGTTGCAAAGATAGTACAGATTGGTCTCATGTACCCTTCACCAAGTTTTCCTTAATGGTTACATCTTAATGTAATGATAATACAATATCAAAACAAGGAATTTGACATAAGTATAATGTATATAGCTATATGTCATTCTATCCCATGTGTACACTAGTGCAACCACCACCATAATCAAGAGATAGAACTGTTCCATCACAAAGATCTCCCTCATGCTACCTCTGCATAGTCACACCCACCTCACAACCTCCCAGCATCTCTAGTCCTTGGCAGCCATGAATCTGTTCTCCATCTCTATAATTTTGCTATTTCAAGAATGTTATAAATAGAATCATATATTATTTGACCTCTTGATACTGGCTTTTCTCACTCAGCATTTTGCCCTTGAAATCCATTCAAGTTGTTGGATGCATCAATAGTTTATTGTTTGTTTATTTATTTTTATTGATGAGTAGTATTCCATGGTATAGCTGTCTCACAGTCTAACCATTCACCTATTGAGAGACAATTTGGTTGTTAACAGGTTGTTAACTATTACTAAGGAAGCTGCTATGAACAACAGTATATAAGTTTTAAGTTTTCATTTCTCTGGGATAAATGCTTAGGAGTATGATTGCTGGGTTGCATGGGAAGTGTGTATTTAGTTTTCAAGAAATTGCCAAATTTTTTTCCAGAGTGGCTGTACCATTTCACAGCAAGGTGTGAGAGATCCAGTTTCTCTGCATCCTCAGCAGCAATATAAAGCAATTGAAACTGTAAAAGGTAGACAAATCTGAGGTAGCTTGTTAATATTCACAGAACTGCAGAAATGCCAATTTTCTCTCTCTTCTAAGCTTCTGAAACTTCTATGTATTGGGCCATTCTCTTAGGCTGACCAACAGGAAAAACAGAATGATAGGAGACTGTGTGGTTATGTTGAAACCGGGTGGATAATGGAACAACATATCCTGCTGAGTAGAGCCAGGAAGCGGGAGGTAGAGAAGAGTGCAATTCAAATCCGGGGCTGATACTATGACAGGCAGGGTGACCTTAAATCATTCACATTAGATTCCATTTGCAGCTCTCAGACTCCCAGCCATGATGAAAGCATTATAATCTCAGGTGGGGGCAGAATAGCTAGACTAGCTTTTTGCTCTTGTTTTTGTTTTTTGTCCCCCTCAGATGTGAACAGGAAAGGCATGAAGAAAATAATTTAGGTGACCATTTCCCATTATAGTGTGTCCTACTTAAATTAACCCAACACAAACCTACAAGTATAATGTTTGTCATGGTAGATTCATACAGTAGGCTATTTTAGCATACTAGTTCAAATGGATTTATAGGTTATTGGTATCAGGTTAATTTAGAAAATAAAATGTTAACAAAATAATTACAGGTACTTAGGCTGGGGACTAGAGCTATCTGGAGGCATTTTTAGTCACTTATCTGTTGACTGAGTTGGCTGTTGGCTGGGATCTCAGAGGGGCCAGTGGTTGGAGCACTTCCATGTGGCTTCTCCACGTGGTTTCTCTGTTTAGGCTAGCTTGGGCTTCCTCACAGCCTGGAGTCTGGGATACAAGAGTAAGTGTTCTAAGAAGTAATCAGAGTGCCTAGTATTTTAGTGATCTAGTCTTGTTAGTCATGTGGTGTATCTTCCACTGTACTCCATCAGTGGAGGCAGTCACAGCAGTGTGCCCAGATAAAAAGAGGGAACACAGTGCCCTCTACTCTACGGGTGGAATGTCAAGGTCACAGTATAAGAATAACATGTGGGATGGATGATATTGTGGTAGTTTAGAAAATAATAAGGCTCAAGCATACATCTAGGGTTTTAGTTGAGTGAATTTTCATTGACCTAAATCCATATGGGAGAAGCTCTATTTCTGAGTAGAAGCAGCTCTCTTTTTCTCGACTGTCTGATTTTGTTGTGATTGGGAACTTCAGGGGCTGGAGAAAGTAGCTCTTAGATGGGCCTGATGGCACTTCTTCTAATAAGGCTGAGCAGCCCTCTCACCCTAAAACAGCTTTCTGAGGAAAGGACTCAAGGGAATCAACCAGTGTAAGCAGGTTTTGTTATGGACTATTAGAATTAATAGGACCTCTTAAACCTGAAAAATGGAGATGGGGAAAAATTATAAAGTATTGCTTATCCCAAACTCACTCTTGTGTATAGAGCTGAGCAGAAAGAAAAGATTTTAGAGTAAAAATTCAAATTTGTGAAGGTCCTATTTAAGTGAGCTTGACAACCTGTTCTACAAAGTCAGTTAATGTCTTGTAAGCTGTCAATAATCCGGGAATTTCCCATTAATTGATTGTTGCCCATATGAGGTGCTCAGTAAAACACTGAGGATAAATCAATTTTTAAACTACTTCAATATAAAATTGAGGAACATGAGAAGAAAGCAAAACAAGTCTTGAACTCTCACTGTAGAATGTCTTCCCTCTGCTCCTCCACCACCTCCCACCACACATGTGTACACCACCTGGAGAACTCTTGAAGCTCTTAACACTCAGTTTGATGTCACCTCTTATAGAGTTTCTCTATGCCCATATAGGGCTAGTTAACCCTTCCTTGATGCTCCTGCAGCTCTCTGTACATTCTTATATTGCAGCACTAACCATACTGAATGATAATAAGTTGTCTGTCTGTCTTTGCCACCAGACTGAGAGAGTTTTGAGGGCAGAAATGATAACATTCATCTTTATGATTCATTACTTAGCATAGTGCCTGGAATATAAGAGGAACTGAATGAATGAAGAATTTTAAAAATGGAAAGTAAAAAGGGTGGAAAGGCAGGCAGCTAAGAAAAAGAATGCATGGATAGGTTGATGGGATATTTTAGTTCTCTAAACAAAACTTTAGATCTCTAATATATGAGTATATTATAAAAGAAGTCTCTAGAAGTCTTAATGATTCAGTGTATAGGGTCAACTGGTTTTGTTTTCCGTGTATATATTTATCTTATATTTCATACACCTTTCTGTTGAAAAAGAGGTAAATCCAGACAATATGTCATTACTATGTTAAATGCTCTTATAATTGTTATAATTGTTTGCTATGATTGTTTGCTTATTATTTTCTTCTTTTCATGTTCTAGCTATTTTTTATATTAAAATATTTTCAACATTTAAAAACAAAATGTGTGTCGGGTGCCCCAAGATCTCAACAGTAGTTTGTAAAAGTCAGTCTTTTCTCATACAGATGGCCAGTAGGCACATGAGAAGATGCTCAACATCACTAATTATTAGAGAAATGCAAATCAAAACTACAATGAGGTGCCACCTCACACTGGTCAGAATGGCCATCATTAAGTCTACAAATAAGAAATGCTGGAGAGGGTGTGGAGAAAAGGGAACCCTCCTGCACTGTTGGTGGGAATGTAAGTTGGTACAGCCACTATGGAAAACAGTATGGAGGTTCCTCAGAAAACTAAAAATAGAATTACTATATGATCCAGCAATCCCACTTCTGGGAATATACTTGGACAAAACTATAATTCAAAAAGATACATGCACCCATATGTTCATAGCAGCACTGTTCACAATAGCTAAAACATGGAAACAACCTAAATGTCCATTGACAGATGAATGGATAAAGAAGATGTACATATATACAATGGAATGCTACTCAGCCATAAAAAAGAATGAAATAATGCCATTTGCAGCAACATGGATGAAACTAGAGATTAGCATACTAAGTGAAATAAGTCAGGAAGAGAAAGACAAATACCACATGATATCACTTATATGTGGAATCTAAAATATGGCACAAATGAACCTATCTATGAAACAGAAACAGACTCACAGACATAGAGAACAGACTTGTGATTGCCAAGGGAGAGGGAGGTGGGGGAGGGAAGGACTGGGAGTTTGGGATTAGCAGATATAGACTATTATATATAGGAGGGATAAACAACAAGGTCCTACTGTATAGCACAGGGAACTATATTCAATATCCTGTGATAAATCATAATAGAAAAGAATATTTTTAAAATGTCTATATGTGTATAACTGAGTCACTTTGCTGTGCAGCAGAGATTGGCACAGCATTGTAAATCAACTATACTTCAATAAAAAAATAAAATTTAAAAAATCAGTCTTTTCTTCTTAATGAACAAAACCAATTTTTAACTTGGGAAATCCATTTTAACTTATTACAACTTAGTGTGGGCTTTAGAACCTCCGTGAGCTCAGAGGTTTGCTAAAAGTTAACCATTTAATTCCAGTGCTAGGCTTATATAACAGTCTTACAGCAAGTTTAGATTTAAAGGATACAATTTTTTACTCTTAGGTTTACATATTTTACTTACAGTAGCTATAGTTGTTAGAATACATAAGCCATAACTTACCATGGATACAGTTACATCTACTCAGACTTATGCAAAAACATCAGTGGTGTTCCAGTGTAGGATAGTGGGGGCAGTCTGCCCTGGTACAGGCATCTGGGGGGTGCACTATTTATAGAGATTTCAAAAACAGTGATAAAACCAACTAAAAGTCAGTCTGCTTTTTATTATCACCATGTGCCAACAGTTCTAAACATTGCCATTGATAAAGTACTCTTCCCTGAAAAAGTCTTTTGTTGGCCTAACTTTGAGACAACCACAATGGTTACTGCTGAATTTTAATAATGTATGTGTAAGCTTCAAATGATCACATTTTAATAATTTAACTGTCAGTAAACATTGTATTCTACATGGAAGTTATTCTGAGAGCCCTCAGTTATTCAGTGGATTCCCTACACACATGGAGTTGGCAACACATGTTCCTTTTGAGAATCAGTTCAGAACAGTGGGAGCTGTTCGGAATTGTGCAAATTCTTTTTCAGCCAGAATTTCACATCTCCAACTCCTGTGGTACTACATATTCCTACATTTAAACTAGAGATTCTAAATAAACAGCAATTGCATGGTGATCTTAAAGATGAAAAAAAATAACGAGTTATTTCAATGCTGTTATTTTATGTGACCACTTGGAGATTTTTTTAAAAAATTTAAACAGTAAAACAAAATACAAGCTGTAAGGTGTACTATTCCTGTTTGATAAATGCAAATTTTAATTTATATTAAAATCTTTTCTGAATTTGAAAAATCTACTTAAATAGAAATATCTTTAAAATAGAAATATATTCACTCTTTTGCACTGTCAACTTTTTAATACTAAAAAAAGAATCAAGGGCTTCCCTGGTGGCACAGTGGGTCCACCTGCCGATGCAGGGGACGCAGGTTCATGCTCCGGTCTGGGAAGATCCCATATGCCCCGCAGCGGCTGGGCCCATGAGCCATGGCCACTGAGCCTGCGCATCTGAAGCCTGTGCTCCGTAACAGGAGAGGCCACAACAGTGAGAGGCCTGCGTACCGCAAAAAAAAAAAAAAAAAAATCAAGAAAATAATGCTATTACTGATGATCACTACTAACTGTCATATTGAGGATTGAGGTTGTTAAAAAATGATCCTCCTCTGAGTGCCAAAGCACATGGAGCACGCTCCTGTGTGACTTGGCTGGCCGCTAGGGCAAGTCCAGGTGGTGTTTGAACCAAGAGAGGTTGGTGGTGCCAGTTCATTAGCTCCACGGGCATTTCCTCTTTCAGGCCCTGTTTCTTCCCAGTCCCCATCCCATTTTTTCAACAAATCCAAGATTCCTTTTCTGAAATTTCACTCTCAGCACTCATGCTCTATTCTTTTACAGCATGACTCTGTCTAAAGAATCCTTACATTTTATGGGAACATTTTTTTAACAACAGCTTTATTAAAATGTAATTCACATATTACAAAGTTCACCCATTTAAAATATACCATCCAATTCTTATTATGTTCACAGAGTTGCACAATCATCACCACAACTTTAGAACATTTTCATCACTCCAAATAGGAAACCCCATGACTATCAGTAGTCAGTCTTCATTTTACCCGGCTCATCTCCCTCCCACCTGCCAGCCCCAGGCAATCACTACTCTACTTTCTGTGTCTATAAATTTACCTATTCTGAACAATGCAGTGATACAGTATGTGGTCTTTTGTGACTGGCTTCTTTTATTGAGCATAATGTTTTCAAGTTTCATCCATGTTGTAGCATATATAATAATTTTTTCCTTTTATTGCCAAATAATACTCCATTGCATGGACATATAACACTTTATTTATCCATTCAAATGCTGATGGGCATTTGAGTTGTTTCCACTTTTTAGCTATTGTGACTAACACTGCTATGAACATCCGTGCACAAGCTGTTGTATAGACACATGTTTTTAATTCTCTTGCACAGATTCCTAGCAGTAGATTTGTTGGGTTGTATAGTAAGTTTACATTTATCTTTTAAAGAAACTGCAAAAATGTTTTCCAAAGTCGCTGCGCCATTTTTCATTTCCATGAGAAATATATGAGCATTCCAGTTGGTCCACATCTTAACAGAAGCCTTTGGAAGCAGGAAGAGGAAAGGAAGGGTGGAGGAAAGGAACATTTGCTGAGCACTAGGCTATACAAAATATATTAACTCCTCATCCCGGGCAATTTTCAGTGTGCTATCCTGATGACCAAAAAGCCTCAATGAATCTTCAGCAGTGTAAGGACCAAAATAAGCACTTTAACACCCCACTTTCCCCAATGGACAGATCATCCAAAATGAAAATAAAAAAGGAAACACAAGCTTTAAATGACACATTAAAGAAGAAGGACTTAATTGATATTTATAGGAACTTCCATCCCAAAACAACAGAATACACTTTCTTCTCAAGTGCTCATGGAACATTCTCCAGGATAGATCATATCTTGGGTCACAAATCAAGCCTTGGTAAATTTAAGAAAATTGAAATTCTATCAAGTATCTTTTCTGACCACAACACTATTAGATATCAATTACAGGAAAAAATTTGTAAAAAAAATACAAACACATGGAAGCTAAACAATAAACTACTAAATAACCAAGAGATCGCTGAAGAAATCAAAGAGGAAATCAAAAAATACCTAGAAACAAATGACAATGAAAACACGACAACCCAAAATCTATGGGATGCAGCAAAAGCAGTTCTAAGAAGGAAGTTTATAGCAATACAATCCTACCTCAAGAAACAAGAAACATCTCAAAAAACAACATAACCTTACACCTAAGGCAATTAGAGAAAGAAGAACAAAAAGAAACCCCAAAGTTAGCAGAAGGAAAGAAATCATAAAGATCACATCAGAAATAAATGAAAAAGAAATGAAGGAAATGATGGCAAAGATCAATAAAACTAAAAGCTGGTTCTCTGAGAAGATAAACAAAATTGATAAACCGTTAGGCAGACTCATCAGGAAAAAAAGGGAGAACACTCAATCAACAGAATTAGAAATGAAAACGGAGAGGTAAAAACTGACACTGCAGAAATACAAAGGATCATGAGAGATTACTACAAGCAACTATATGCCAATAATAGACAAAATGGAAGAAATGGACAAATTCTTAGAAAAGCACAACCTTCTGAGACTGAACCAGGAAGAAATAGCAAATATAAACAGACCAATCACAAGCACTGAAATTGAAACGGTGATTAAAAATCTTCCAACAAATAAAAGCCCAGGACCAGATGGCTTCACAGGTGAATTCTATCAAACATTTAGAGAACAGCTAACACCTATCCTTCTCAAACTCTTCCAAAACATAGCAGAGGGAGGAACACCCCCCAAATCATTCTACGAGGCCACCATCACCCTGATAAAAAAAACCAGACAAAGATGTCACAAAAAAAGAAAACTACAGGCAAACATCACTGATGAACATAGATGCAAAAATCCTCAACAAAATACTAGCAAACGGAGTACAGCAGCACATTAAAAGGATCATACACCATGATCAAGTGGGGTTTATCCCAGGAATGCAAGGATTTTTCAATATATGCAAATCAATCAATGTGATACACCATATTAACACACTGAAGGAGAAAAACCATATGATCATCTCAATAGATGCAGAAAAAGCTTTCAACAAAATTCAACACCCATTTATGATAAAAACCCTACAGAAAGTGGGCACAGAGGGAACTACCTCAACATAATAAAGGCCATATATGACAAACCCACAGCCGACATTGTTCTCAATGGTGAAAAACTGAAACAGTTTCCTCTAAGATCAAGAACAAGACAAGGTTGTCCACTCTCACCACTATTATTCAACATAGTTTTGGAAGTTTTAGACAGAGCAATCAGAGAAGAAAAAGAAATAAAAGGAATCAAAATTGGAAAAGAGGAAGTAAAACTGTCACTGTTTACACATGACAGATATTATACATAGAGAATCCTAAAGATGCTACCAGAAAACTACTAGAGCTAATCAATGTATCTGGTAAAGTAGCAGGATATAAAATTAATGCACAGAAATCTCTTGCATTCCTATACACTAATGATGAAAAATTTGAAAGAGAAGTTAAAGAAACTCTCCCATTTACCACTGCAACAAAAAGAATAAAATACCTAGGAATATACCTAAGGAGACAAAAGACCTGTATGCAGAAAACTATAAGATACTGATGAAAGAAATTAAAGATACAAACAGATGGAGAGATATACCATGCCCTTGGATTGGAAGAATCAATATTGTGAAAATGACTATACTATCCAAAGCAATCTACAGATTAATACAATCCCTATCAAATTATCAATGGCATTTTTCACAGAAGTAGAACAAAAAATTTCACAATTTGTATGTAAACACAAAAGACCCCAAATAGCCAAAGCAATCTTGAGAAAGAATCAGAGCTGGAGGAATCAGGCTCCCTGACTTCAGACTATACTACAAAGCCACAGTAAACAAGACAGCACGGTACTGGCACATAAACAGAAATATAGATCAATGGAACAGGATAGAAAGCCCAGAGATAAACCCACACACATATGGTCACCTTATCTTTGATAAAGGAGGTAAGAATATACAATGGAGAAAAGACAGCCTCTTCAATAAGTGGTGCTGGGAAAACTGGACAGCTACATGTAAAAGAATGAAGTTAGAACACTCCCTAACACCATACACAAAAATAAACTCAAAATGGATTAAAGACCTAAATGTAAGGCCAGACACTATAAAATTCTTAGAGGAAAACATAGGCAGTACACTCTATGAAATAAATCACAGCAAGATCCTTTTTGACCCACCTCCTAGAGAAATGGAAATAAGAACAAAAATAAACAAATGGAACCTAAAGAAACTTAAAAGCTTTTGCACAGCAAAGGAAACCATAAACAAGACCAAAAGACAACCCTCAGAATGGGAGAAAATATTTGCAAATGAAGCAACTGACAAGGATTAATCTCCAAAATTTATGAGCAGTTCATGCAGCTCAATATCAAAAAAACAAACAACCCAATCCAAAAATGGGCAGAAGACCTAAATAGACATTTTTCCAAAGAAGATATACAGATTGCCAACAAACACATGAAAGAATGCTCAACATCATTAATCATTAGAGAAATGCAAATCAAAACTACAATGAGATATCATCTCACACCAGTCAGAATGGCCATCATCAAAAAATCTACAAACAATAAATGCTGGAGAGGGTGTGGAGAAAAGGGAATCCTCTTGCACTATTGGTGCAAATGTAAATTGATACAGCCACTATAGAGAATATTATGGAGGTTCCTTAAAAAACTAAAAATAAAACTACCATACGACCCAGCAATCCCACTCCTGGGCATATACCCTGAGAAGACCATAATTCAAAAAGAGTCATGTACCACAATGTTCATTGCAGCTCTATTTACAATAGACAGGACATGGAAGCAACCTAAGTGTCCATCAACAGATGGACAGATGAATGGATAAAGAAGAAGTGGCACATATATACAATGGAATATTACTCTGACATAAAAAGAAACGAAATTGAGTTATTTGTAGTGAGGTGGATGGATCTAGAGTCTGTTATACAGAGTGAAGTGAGTCAGAAAGAGAAAAACAAATACCATATGCTAACACATATACTGGAATTTTAAAAAAATTGGTCATGAAGAACCTAGGGGCAAGATGGGAATAAAGACACAGACCTACTAGAGAATGAACTTGAGGATATGGGGATGGGGAAGGGTAAGCTGGGACAAAGTGAGAGTGGCATGGACATATATACACTACAAAACGTAAAATAGATAGCTAGTGGGAAGCAGCTGCATAGCACAGGGAGATCAGCTGGGTGCTTTGTGACCACCTAGAGGGGTGGGAAAGGGAGGGTGGGAGGGAGACGGAAGAGGGAGGAGATATAGGGATATATGTATATGTATAGCTGATCCACTTTGTCTTAGAGCAGAAAGTAACACCATTGTAAAGCAATTATACTCCAATAAAGATGTTAAAAAAAAAAAGATTAAAGAGCTGTAAGGACATATTCCATCAAATTGAAACTTCCTCCCAGACTTTAACAGAACATTGAAATGGGAATAATTCCCCCCCCACTATAGGATACAATGTTTTGTAATACTATGCATTGTTTCTCCTATGCCTTGTTTCTCCTTGTTTCACAGCACACCTAGATTTATCTCCCTCATCACCACTGATGCTTGTTTCCCACTTTGGGAATATTGGTGCATTGAGAACAATGGTTGGCTTTGGAGCTAGATTGTTCTGGGCTAGAGTCTGAGCTCTGCCATTAGTAAATTTGGCTTTAGACAAGTCACTAAACCTCTGTGAGCTTCACTTTTTACTTCTTATTAAGAACTGCATATAAGATCTATCTCAGTGGATGCTATAGACTGAATGTGTCCCCCCCCAGCAAAATTCATGTGTTGAAATCTTAATTTCCAAATGTGATGGTATTTGGAGGTGTGGCCTTTGAGAGGTTCCACCCTCATGAATGAATCAACGTCCTTATGAAAGAGACCCCAGAGACATTCTTCGCCCCTTCCTCTATGAGATGACACAGAGAAAAGGCAGCCATTTATGAAACAGAAAGCAGGCCTCATCAGATGTGGAATCTGCTGGTAACTTGATCTTGGACTTCCGACCCTCCAGAACTGTGAAAAATTAATTTATGTTGTTTGTAAGCTAGCCAGTTTATGGGATTTTTGTTATAGTAGCCAAAATGAATGAAGAGAGTGGAATATTTTGAAGATTTGAGATAATGTATACATAGAGTGACTAGCACATGACTGGTCTAAATGAACAGTAGTTTATATTAATATTATTATCTTTATCATCATTATCACTACCATCCTTCAAGGTGTAAATCAAATGTCATTCATTTGGCAAAAATGCCACTTTCTTCCTTGAAATCACAATACTCTGAATATTCTTTCATTTTGAGAGAATAATTTGTTTACATCTGTCTCACTTGTTGTTTGGTGAGTTCTTCAAAGGCAGGGCCTCTTTTCAGCCCAGCAAAGCAGACATTGATTGAAGGCCTATTGTGTTCAAAGCTTTTTGAACCATAGCATTATCTGGAGAAATTTTGCAAATTTGGTTACTGAAAGACAGAGTACTCAGAGTGGGTTATGGTCACATCATTAGAACAGTTGCTCAGAAAACAGCCTTTTACATTCTGAAAAGAGCAACTGGTATATTTTTCCATTTTGTAAATTAAGAGACACTTAAGTCCAGAGAATTTTCCACTATGACCCTAACATGTCCTTGTCTCCCATAGCTGTTGCTCTCTACTCTTAATAAATTCAAATTGCCCAAACAATGGCTGCTAACTCACAAGTGCAATTCCTCCCTCTTCTGAGAACTCTCTTGATCCAACTATTCCCCAAACTAGCTGAACTTCAGCTAGCGCCTCTTGCTAAAGCCCTATGGAAAACTTCCACCTTTCTTCCCTAAGTTAGCTCCTGTGGAACATTTTCTGGTCTGGCATTTTTGAAAAAAGACTTATGCTAACAGGTTGTTGGGTTGATTTTCTTTACTATAGAAGGCAGTAAAATATAATGAGAATGATATTTTAAGATTAAACCAATATATTTAAATTTTTTATTATAAAATATTTCTTGAAACAGAGGATACATAAAATAACCAATTTAGTTTTCATTCTCTAGAACCAATTTTAGCTTTCATTCCCTATAAATCTTTATATATTGATTCAGCTCTTTATATATTGAATCAAGGATATTCAAGTTTCTTTAGAAAGTCAGAAACCACTTAAAACAACAGGGTCAGTGCTCAGCTTTGAGTTTCATATTAGCGTAAGAAAGCTTCATGAGGCAAAGTCTTGTAAAACATATTTTGTTAATTTCTTCCCCCCCAAGTTCTTTTGTTGTTGTTGTTGTTGTTTTATTTGTACACATATATTTTCTGTCCTAAAATTATAACTATTACATATGCTCCATACAGTTCAAATTGAACTTGGAGTATACATAGTGAAATTTATTTTTGACATTGTTTTCAATATGTTTTTTTTCACACAACACTGTATTTTATTTTTACAAGAGCTAAATAAACTGACAAATGGATAAAGAAGTTGTGGTATGTATGTACAATGGAATATTTCTCAGCCACAAAAAAGAACGAAATTGAGTCATTTGTTGAGACGTGGATGGATCTAGAGACTGTCATACAGAGTGAAGTAAGTCAGAAAGAGAAAAACAAATATCATATATTAACGCATGTATATGGAACCGAGAAAAATGGTACAGATGAACCAGTTTGCAGGGCAGAAGTTGAGACACAGATGTAGAGAACAAACGTATGGACATATGGACACCAAGCGGGGAAATCCCCGCTAAGTTCTTAAAGCTAGTCTTAACATAGCAAAGCTCAGAGGTCTGAACATAAAAGTTTCACTGGAGCTCTTATTGTAGAGAGGATTGAGAATATGACATACAGAAATTTTGGAGGACCAGGGTTAGGAAGTTGCCTAGATCACAGAAAAGAGACCCTGTGTTCATCCCCTAGTTCTCAGGCCAGGAAGGAAAAACAGAAAGAAGACGGTAGTGTGTTCTGCTTTTCATATGGAACTCTGGAGGGAGGCTTCACATACCAACATGGGCAGCTACAGTGGCACAGAAACAGTGGCTTAGTGAGACTCTGCAAAAAGAGAGGCTGAGTCAGTGCTTCCTGTCTGCCTTGGCTTCCATTTGGCTACAGGAGACCCACAAGTTTCCCTGTGTTCTGTTAGGTCATGGAGAACTGCTGAGGGGACTGGTGTCTGGAAGAACCTTGGTGACAGTACAAGGAAGTCCCAAAGTGTAGGGACCTTAGCACGGAGCAATGGTAATGCCCATGCTCAATGGCAAGTGCCAACACGAAGCCAATGGCAATACCCCCTACACCTCAGTAAATACCAGGCTAGTGCGTCATGTTATCGGGGGGATGACAGAGTAACCAGATGATAGCACATGAACCATGCTGCCCCTCCCCATTACCAGAACAAAATGTCAGCATCCCTTTGCATTCTGATGGCGTCTAGGAGGAAGAAAGGAAGGAGGAGTAAGAGACAGAAACTCTGAAAAGTCTGCAAAATTACCAGGAAGAAAAGACTGAGCTACCTGTAACTGGCAAGTTGATTTTGGGTTGTTGTTCTATTATTCCCAAGTAGCGGCTCAGAAGGATCAGTTAGTAAAATAAAGTTTGATTTTTTAAAATATCTGAGTTGAAGAGTATAAATTCAAGCCCTGCTGTTAAAATAATATAGTGGTTAACTTAGTGGTACATGCATACAACAGAACATTACTCAGCCATAAAAAAGAAAGAAGTAATGCTATTTGCAGCAACATGGATGGACCTAGAGATTATTGTACTAAGTGAAGTAAGTCAGAGAAAGACAAATATATGATATCACTTATATGTGGAATCTTAAAAAATGATACAAATGAACTTATTTACAAAATAGAAACACAGACTTCAAAAACAGACTTATGATTACCAAAGGGGAAAGGCTGGGGGGAGGGATAAATTAGGAATTTGGGATTAACAAATACATAATACTATATATAAAATAGATAAGCAACAAGGACCTACTGTATAGTACAGGGAACTCTATTCAATATTCTGTAATAACCTTTATGGGAAAAGAATCTGAAAAAGAATGGATATATGTATATGTATAACTGAATCACTTCCCTGTATACCTGAAGCTAACACAACATTGTAAATCAACTATACTCCAATATAAAATAAAAATTAAATTTAAAAAAAAGATGAAGTGCTCTGGGGTCAGACTAGGGCTTCAAATCCTGGCTCATCACTTCTGGCAGGAGCTCAAATTCTTCTCTTTTAAGTTTCCACCCCGGGGTGCAGTCCTGTGCATTACAGGAAATCTATGCCTTATAGAAGAAATCTAAACTCTCTTACATGACAGCCTTTCAGATGTTGGAAGACAACCGTCACATCACCTGTGAGTTTGCCCTTCTTTCACCTTCTTTCTCCAGGACTTTCAACCCATACTCATATTGTACGACTTGGAGTCCCTTCACCATCCAGATGGCTCTGCCTAGAAGCCTTTGCAAGTCGTCTATATTCCCTTCACACTCATTCCACACTGCTGCATGTCACTGCTTGATAACACTACACTTTTATCCTCAGCCTTGATTGGAATGGTTCTTTTCATTCCCTTTGAATCCTTATCTGTGACTTAAACCTCTTATGGAATTACTGCAGAATTTACTCAGTCTGTTAGGAAAAGGCCTTCTGTCAGCTGTGAGTCAACTATCCAGATGTTCACGATTTTCCCTGCCTTGTCTCCATTAAGCTGGTAGATTTAAACAAAGAGGAGCTGAGTTAGAAGGTCAGCTATTGGGTCCAAGTCCCCTGGTCACCACTTCTTTACAGAGCAAGAATAGAAAAATAAGAGAGTAAGGCAAGGGGTATCTGCATGGCCCAACATCAAATCCCAAAAGCCTATTCCCCTTTCTCCTAATGAAAACAAGAGAATTCCATTCTCTCCATTCCCCATTAAGAAGGAAGAAGCAACCATCCTGCCAATGGGAATCTCTGATTATGCTTCCAGGGTCATATGATTTAAATACTGTACAATTTAAATATCACTCCTTATTCTTTTTTTTAAACATCTTTATTGGAGTATAATTGCTTTACAATGGTGTGCTACTTTCTGCTCTATAACAAAGTAAATCAGCTATACATATACATATATCCCCATATCTCCTCCCTCTTGCCTCTCACTCCCACCCTCTGGTTCCCACCTCTCCAGGTGGTCACAAAGCACCAAGCTGCTCTCCCTGTGCTATGCAGCTGCTTCCCACTAGCTATCTATTTTACATTTGGTAGTATTTGTAAGTCCATGCCACTCTCTCACTTCATCCCAGCTTACCCTTCCCCCTCCCCTTGTCCTTAAGTCCATTCTCTATGCCTGCGTCTTTATTCCTGTCCTGCCCCTAGGTTCTTCAGAACCATTTTTTTTCTTAGATTCCATATATATGTGTTAGCATATGGTATTTGTTTTTCTCTTTCTGACTTACTTCACTCTGTATGACAGACTCTAGGACAATCCACCTTACTACAAATAACTCAGTTTTGTCTCTTTTTATGGCTGAGTAATATTCCATTGTATATATGTGCCACTTCTTCTTTATCCATTCATCTGTCGATGGACACTTAGGTTGCTTCCATGTCCTGTCTATTGTATATAGAGCTTCAGTGAAAATTGTGGTACATGACTCTTTTTGAATTATGGTTTTCTCAGGGTATATGCCCAGGAGTGGGATTGCTGGGTCGTATGGCAGTTCTATTTTTAGTTTTTTAAGGAACCTCCATACTGTTCTCCTTAGTGTCTGTATGAGTTTATATTTGCACCAACAGTGCAGGAGGGTTCTCTTTTCTCCACACCTCTCCAGCATTTATTGTTTGTAGACTTTTTGATGATGGCCATTCTGACCAGTGTGAGGTGATACATCATTGTACTTTTGATTTGCATTTCCCTAATAATTAGTGAAGTTGAGCATCCTTTCATGTGTTTGTTGGCAATCTGTATATCTTCTTTGGAAAAATGTCTATTTAGGTCTTCTGCCCATTTTTGGATTGGGTTGTTTGTTTTTTTGATATTGAGCTGCATGAACTGCTCATAAATTTTGGAGATTAATCCTTGTCAGTTGCTTCGTTTGCAAATATTTTCTCCCATTCTGAGGGTTGTCTTTTGGTCTTGTTTATGGTTTCCTTTGCTGTGCAAAAGCTTTTAAGTTTCTTTAGGTTCCATTTGTTTATTTTTGTTCTTATTTCCATTTCTCTAGGAGGTGGGTCAAAAAGGATCTTGCTGTGATTTATTTCATAGAGTGTACTGCCTATGTTTTCCTTTAAGAGTTTTATAGTGTCTGGCCTTACATTTAGGTCTTTAATCCATTTTGAGTTTATTTTTGTGTATGGTGTTAGGGAGTGTTCTAACTTCATTCTTTTACATGTAGCTGTCCAGTTTTCCCAGCACCACTTATTGAAGAGGCTGTCTTTTCTCCATTGTATATTCTTGCCTCCTTTATCAAAGATAAGGTGACCATATGTGTGTGGGTTTATCTCTGGGCTTTCTATCCTGTTCCATTGATCTATATTTCTGTTTTTGTGCCAGTACCGTGCTGTCTTGATTACTGTGGCTTTGTAGTATAGTCTGAAGTCAGGGACCCTGATTCCTCCAGCTCTGTTTCTTTCTCAAGATTGCTTTGGCTATTTCTGGTCTTTAGTGTTTCCACACAAATTGTGAAATTTTTTGTTCTAGGTCTGTGAAAAATGCCATTGGTAGTTTGATAGGGATTGCACTGAATCTGTAGATTGCTCTGGGTAGTATAGTCAATTTCACAATATTGATTCTTCCAATCCAAGAACATGGTATATCTCTCCAGCTGTTGATATAATCTTTAATTTCTTTCATCAGTATCTTATAGTTTTCTGCATGCAGGTCTTTTATCTCCTTAAGTAGGTTTATTCCTAGGTATTTTATTCTTTTTGTTGCAATGGTAAATGGGAGTGTTTCCTTAATTTCTCTTTCAGATTTTTCATCATTAGTGTACAGGAATGCATTCATTTTGTATCCTGCTGTTTTAACAAATTCATTTATTAGCTCTGGTAGTTTTTCTGGTAGCATCTTTAGGATTCTCTATGTATACTATCATGTCATATGCAAACAGTGACAGTTTTCTTTCTTCTTTTCTGATTCCGATTCCTTTTATTTCTTTTTCTTCTCTGATTGCTCTGTCTAAAACTTCCAAAACTATGTTGAATAATAGTGGTGATAGTGGGCAACCTTGTCTTGTTTCTGATCTTAGTGGAAATGCATTCAGCTTTTCACCATTGAGAACGATGTTGGCTATGGGTTTGTCATATATGGCCTTTATTATGTTGAGGTAAGTTCCCTCTATGCCTACTTTCTGTAGGGTTTTTATCATAAATGGGTGTTGAATTTTGTTGAAAGCTTTTCTGCATCTACTGAGATGATAATATGGTTTTTCTCCTTCAGTGTGTTAATATGGTGTATCACATTGATTGATTTGCATATATTGAAAAATCCTTGCATTCCTGGGATAAACCCCACTTGATCATGGTGTATGATCCTTTTAATGTGCTGCTGTATTCTGTTTGCTAGTATTTTGTTGAGAATTTTTGCATCTATGTTCATCAGTGATGTTTGCCTGTAGTTTTCTTCTTTTGTGACATCTTTGGTTTTGGTATCTGGGTGATGGTGGCCTTGTAGAATGATTTTGGGAGTGTTCCTCTCTCTCCAATATTTTGGAAGAGTTTGAGAAGGATAGGTGTTAGCTCTTCTCTAAATGTTTGAAAGAATATGCCTGTGAATCCATCTGGTCCTGAGCTTTTGTTTGTTGGAAGATTTTTAATCACAGTTTCAATTTCAGTGCTTGTGATTGGTCTGTTTATATTTGCTATTTCTTCCTGGTTCAGTCTCAGAAGGTTGTGCTTTTCTAAGAATTTGTCCATTTCTTCCATTTTGTCCATTATTGGCATATAGTTGCTTGTAGTAATCTCTCATGATCCTTTGTATTTCTGCAGTGTCAGTTTTTACTTCTCCGTTTTCATTTCTAATTCTGTTGATTTGAGTGTTCTCCCTTTTTTTCCTGATGAGTCTGCCTAATGGTTTATCAATTTTTTTTTTTTTTTTTTTTTTTTTTTGCGACACATGGGCCTCTTGCTGCCATGGCCTCTCCCATTGCGGAGCACACGCAGGCTCAGCAGCCATGGCTCACAGGCCCAGCCGCTCCGCGGCATGTGGGATCTTCCCGGACCAGGGCACAAACTCGTGTCCCCTGCATTGGCAGGCGGACTCTCAACCACTGCACCACCAGGGAAGCCCTTTTTAAATTTTCTTTTCTTTTTTTCTTTTTATCAATTTTGTTTATCTTCTCAGAGAACCAGCTTCTAGTTTTATTGATCGTTGCTATCATTTCCTTCATTTCTTTTTCATTTATTTCTGATGTGATCTTTATGATTTCTTTCCTTCTGCTAACTTTTGGGTTTCTTTTTTGTTCTTCTTTCTCTAATTGCTTTAGGTGTAAGGTTAGGTTGTGTATTTGAAATATTTCTTGTTTCTTGAGGTAGGCTTGTATTGCTATAAACTTCCCTGTTAGAATTGCTTTTGCTGCATCCCATAGGTTTTGGGTCATCGTGTTTTCATTGTCATTTGTTTCTAGGTAATTTTTGGTTTCCTCAGTGATCTCTTGGGTATTTAGTAGTGTATTGTTTAGCCTCCACTTGTTTGTATTTTTTACAGTTTTGTTCCTGTAACTGATATCTATTCCTATAGTGTTGTGGTCGGAAAACAACTGAATTGTACTTGATACGATTTCAATTTTCTGAAATTTACCGAAGCTTGATTTGTGACCCAAGATATGATCTATCCTGGAGAATGTTCCATGAGCACTTGAGAAGAATGTGTATTATGTTGTTTTGGGATGGAATGTCCTATAAATATCAATTAAGTCCATCTTGTTTAATGTGTCATTTAAAGCTTGTGTTTCCTTTTTTATTTTCATTTTGGATGATCTGTCCATTGGTGAAAGTGGGGTGTTAAAGTCACCTACTATGATTGTGGTACTGTCGATTTCCCCTTTTATGGCTGTTAGCATTTGCCTTATGTATTGAGGTGCTCCTATGTTGGATGCATAAATATTTACAATTGTTATAACTTCTTCTTGGATTGATCCCTTGATCATTATGCAGTGTCCTTCTTTGTCTCTTGTAATAGTCTGTAATTGTCTGATATGAGAATTGCTACTCCAGCTTTCTTCTGATTTGCATTTGCATGGAATATCTTTTTCCATCCCCTCACTTTCAGTCTGTATATGTCCCTAGGTCTGAAGTGGGTCTGTTGTACACAGGATATATACAGCTCTTGTTTTTGTACCCATTCAGCCAGTCTATGTCTCTTGGTTGGAGCATTTAATCCATTTAAATTTAAGGTGGTTATCGGTATGTACATTCCTATTACCATTTTCTTAATTGTTTTGGGTTTGTTATTGTAGGTCTTCTCCTTCTCTTGTGTTTCCTGCGTAGAGAAGTTCCTTTAACATTTGTTGTAAAGCTGGTTTGGTGGTGCTGAATTCTCTTAGCTTTTGCTTGTCTGTAAAGGTTTTAATTTCTCCCTTGAATCTGAATGAGATCCTTGCTGGGTAGAGTAATCTTGGTTGTAGGTTTTTCCCTTTCATCATGTTAAATATGTCCTGCCACTCCCTTCTGGCTTGTAGAGTTTCTGCTGAACGATCAGCTGCTAACCTTATGGGGATTCCCTTGTATGTTATTTGTTGCCTTTCCCTTGTTGCTTTTAATATTTTTTCTTTGTATTTAATTTTTGATAGTTTGATTAATATGTGTCTTGGTGTATTTCCCCTTGGATTTATCCTGTATGGGACTCCCTGCGCTTCCTGGACTTGATTGACTATTTCCTTTCCCACATTAGAGAAGTTTTCAACTATAATCTCTTCAAATATTTTCTCAGTCTCTTTTTTTTTCTCTTCTTCTTCTGGGACCCCTATAATTCGAATGTTGGTGCATTTAATGTTGTCCCAGAGGTCTCTGAGACTGTCCTCAATTCTTTTCATTCTTTTTTCTTTATTCTGCTCTGTGGTAGTTATTTCCACTATTTTATCTTCCATGTCACTTATTCGTTTTTCTGCGTCATTTATTCTGCTATTGATTCCTACCAGAGAGTTTTAAATTTCATTTATTGTGTTGTTCATCATTGTTCGTTTGTTCTCTATTTCTTCTAGCTCCTTGTTAATCGTTCCTTCTATTTTCTCCATTATATTTTCAAGATTTGGATCATCTTTACCCTCATTGCTCTGAATTATTTTTCAGGTAGACTGCCTATTTCCTCTTCATTTGTTTGGTGTGGTGGGTTTTTAACCTTGCTCCTTCATCTGCTGTGTATTTTTCTGTCTTCTCATTTTGCTTAACTTACTGTGTTTGGGGTCTCCTTTTCATAGCCTGCAGGTTTGTAATTCTCATTGTTTTTGGTGTCTGCCCCCAGTGGGTAAGTTGCTTCAGTGGGTTGTGTATGCTTCCTGGTGGAGAGGAATGGTGCCTGTGTTCTGATGGATGAGGCTGGATCTTATCTTTCTGGCAGGCAGGATCAGGTCCAGTGGTGTGTTTTGTGGTGTCTATGAACTTATTATGATTTTAGGCATCCTCTCTGCTGATGGGTGTGGTTGTGTTCCTGTCTTGCTAGTTGTTTGGCAGGAGTGTCCTGCTTGGAGCTTGCTGGTCGTTGAGTGGAGCTGAGTCTTAGCATTGAAATGGAGATCTCTGGGAGAGCTCTTGCCGATTGATATTACAAGGGGCCAGGAGGTCTCTGGTGGACCAATGTCCTGAACTCGGCTCTCTCACCTCCCAGGCTGAGGCCTGACACCCTGCCAGAGGACCAAGACCAGTTTAGAATTGCCTGGTCCTCGATGAATTCAGCTGGCTGATTGATATGGAACAATTTCTGTTGAAATCCAGGAGTGCAGTCCAAATCTTCTGCAGATGTTAGCAGCAGAACCTGCTAGTGTTGGAGGGTCTCATGCAGAGATGGGGGTCGGCTGTTGCTCACCACGGTTACCAAACCAGTTCAGATCCTCTGGGCCTTATTGTCCCAGGGGCCTTTGGCTATTGCTTTGTATCAGCCCGTTTTCTCCATGAGCTCGGACAGACTCTCACTCCTTATTCTTACACTTTAGAATCCTCTTTCCACCTAGGATTTAGCAGTCACAATAGTGGCTGAGACTAGAGCTACATGTCTAGGTTGGTGTCACAGTGTGTCATCTGCTGATAGGCATGTCACATTAGCTTTTCTCCAGTACAGAAACATGCAGTTAATTGAAATCTGTACTTCAAGATTAGATACACCCAGAATTAGATGCCAACTTCTTTTTGTTATGCATTTCCCCTCACCAGGAAAAATGATATTTATGATAAAGTAGCTTCTAAATTCAGCAAAATGTAGTAAAGGGTAAGTCCTTGAGCTAGACTGCCTGGATTTGAATTCCAGCCCCTCCACTTACTAACCAGTGGGCAAGTTAATTGCTCTTTACCTGTTTCTCTATCTTTAAAATGAGGGTAATAATAAGGTCTACCTCACAGTATTGCTGTGAATATTAAATGAGTTAGTATGGTAAAATGCTTAGACTATCCAATCAATTCAATCAACAAGAGATATGAACTATGTAAAGAAACTTTCAACAAGCTACAGTAATCTTCCCTACAAAGTTATACCAATAAGCCATAACATTATCTAGATACAGAAAGAATACTGAATTAGGGCTCAGAAGAACCAGTCTTGAGTCCCTGACACTGCCAGTAGTTAGCAAATGGTCATTTCTGTGCTTCCGTTTCTTGCCCATAAAAATGAAATAGTAATATTATCTAGTGGTTACTGAGAAAATTATGGGACAATGAGTAAAAAGCACCAGGTAAATGGTAACACATTGTACAAATGTAAAAGATTATAATTATCATTGATCATTATTATTTTTCTCATACTTGATTGGGCATCCAGAGATTTTTATAAGATCAAGATATCCTGCCTCCTAGAAAGCAATAGATTATTTTCTTCAACTCTCTTTTCTAGACTTGAAGAAAACATCTTTGTATTTCCTTGTCATTAGAGCATTTGGTTTTCACTTCAGTGTACCTGTATAACACTGCATGGTCTAGTTTCCAAGGTCAGAACTTGCCTATCATGACTGGACTTTAGTTTGGCCTATACAGATGTCTGATCTCTTCAAAAAGTGTTTTCAAATTATAAGGACGGATAAACACTTCTAGGAAGGTCTCCTGTTGATGATCCATAATGTGTGCATGGCTTCAGACAAAGATTGTGTCCTTTCCTAGCAAAGGTATCTCATTTGAACTTGAACTTCAGTTTTCTCTTGCTTTGGATCTCAGACTCCATATTGCCTCTGGACTCTATGCTCAAAGAGTACAGTTTTGACCTTGTTCATTTATTTCCTTGAGTTATCTGGAAAAGTTAGTCCAATTTTAGCAAAACCTTTCTTCTGCCAGGTAAACCTTGATATTACCAAAAGCACAATGGCCACGCCAACTAGAAATTACCCTGAATGTCTTGTAGTCTCCATAACTTTATTGGGTTCTCCCTCAAACAAAATCTCTCTGTTTCTGATTATTTTGCCCCAGATGTACCTGGAGCATACTTTCAAGCTGAATCTCATTTTCTTATTTCCTGTCCATATTTCTACCTTCCCCAGACCCCCTGAATAATTTATCTGTTGGACTAATATTCATAGTCAAAGAAGTATAGACCTGCTCTCTCTTTGTTTGTAGGCTCAGGAAATATCTCCAACTATTTTCCAATAATTTGTGGTCCACAGAGAGCCAAAACATGCCTTTTCTGTGGAAATTTAATCCAAGTGTTTATGATTAATTTATATGTAAGTCATTAAGTTGGTGTTTCTAAGACATTTCATTTGGCAAGCTACCTCTCTCTCACCCTTCAAATTCCCTCTCAAGTCTTATTTGAGTTGGTATGGAACCACTGCACCCAGGTTCTTTTCAGAGCTACCAAAACACTTAGAAAAGTTGTCCTAAATGTATCTGAGATCCATTCTGTCCATATTGTAGTTGATACACAACTGCCTGAATGGTTGGCGTCTTACAGTATAGAGAGCGATCTAAGAATTTATAATCATTTTATAATCAATTCATAATCATAAATGTGTCCCTTTAGGCCACAGCTGTAATTGTTCCTCAAAATGGGGTACGGCTTCTAATGACTTATTCACCCCAAATTCAAGCTCATTTCAATTTAATTCAGCCAATTTAACAATCTTTCCTTATGCACCTATTATGTGCTAGGCACAGTAAGTCATAATATTCTCCGCCTTAAATTTGTTCATTGTCTAAAAGGAGAGACTCACCTGTGTATTTACAACTATGATAGACAGTATTGGAGAACCAGGTGTAACATAATTAAAGTGCTACTAGAGAACCAGAGTGAGGGATTCCTATTGCGGATATTAATCTGGGAGTAACTGGTTCAAAATAGGACTAGAAAGTGAGGGCAAGTCCAGGTTACAAAAATCCTTGAATGCCATGCTTAGGAGTTGAGGGCAATGGGAATCTAATAAGGGTTTTTGAAGAAGGTGAGTGACATGACTATGTCTCTGTCTAATACTGTGGAAGACATACTGGAAGTAGAAGAAACTACAGGCAGGGGAACCATGAGAAGCTCCCTGTGATGACCCAGACAAGAGCTAAAGAGGGACTAAACAGTGACAGAGAGACTGGAGTAATGACAGTGGATGTGTCTTGACTTTGAGAAATATTGCTGAGATGGACTTCAAAGAGCTTAGATATGAAAGATTAGGTAGGTTGTGAGTGATCTCTGGGTAAATTACCTAAAGTCCTTAGGCCTCCATTTCCTCAATAGTAGATGAAAGATAGTATTTCCAGTTCTTTGGTGGTGAGTACACTATGGTACACAGAAGTAGAAATACAATAGAGTACACATGAAACGTATACAATGTTATAAATCAATGTTACCTTGATAAAAAAATAAATCTAAAATTAAAAAGTAACAATTAAAGAAAAATTCCAGTTATTTTGAAGTTTAAAAAACATGGCATGAAATGATCTAGTTCCTGGCATATAGCAGGCTCTCATTTCATGGTAGCTCAGAAGATGAAGATGATAATGAGATATATGAAGTAGGATTTCTAGAAAAATTCACCACCCATTCTATTGGGTCTCTGAACCTTTTGTGCATTCTCTTCACAGGTCTTTCACATGTATGCTCTCCATAAACATCTAGTTATTGGCTCATTTGAAAGGCAACCAGTCATTACAGAGATGTGTGGTAGTTAAAGTGATCATTACCAAAAGGGCCATGTTTCCTAAAGGTAAACTGAACTGCTAACTAATAATCAGAAACACCTTTAAGACCAGATGTGGATAATTAGCACATTTGTGCCACTGATTCCCTACTCTGGTTTGAGACAGCCCAAGTCAGCAGACAATTTTTGACTGTTTATTATGTACCAACTGTGTACTAGGTGCTAGAGAAGATGTAAGAATCAGTATACCAAGTCCCTACTTTCAAGGAACTTATATTCTAGGAAGGGAAATATGACAAGTTTGCAAAAGACTATGAATATTTATAGACAACATCATACCTACTAAATTCATAAAGGGATATGGATAAAATGTTAATGAAATTTAGAAGCAGGAGAGAAAACATTCACTTAGAAGAATTCAAGAAGAGCTCTGAGAGAGTTGATCAGTGATATGAAGCTTGAAAGATAGCTAGACGTTTTTGCTGGATGGAGATGTTAGGGAAGCCAACCATGGGCAATAGAAGAACTCCAATCATGTACTCACACACTCAGTCCCTCTCATTCAACAAACCTTCATTGAATGCCTACTGTATTTGAGGAACAGAGAGATTACTAAAATAGAGTCTCTGTACCCAAAGTTTCACAATCTCTTTCAACTCAAATGTTTCTCCTCTCCTGGGAAAGAAGAAAGAAAGATGAACAGGTGAATTGTAATACAATATTGTCAGTATTTTATAAATGTCCTTTTGATAGTAACTTTAATTAAATGCTATATGTTTTAGAGTTCACAATAAGATATTATGGGTGTATATCTCTCTCTATCTATCTCTATCTATCTATCTATCTACCTACCTACCTATCTACCTACCTACCTACCTACCTATCTACCTACCTAACTACCTGAGAGATTGACTTTAAGTAATTGGCCCACATGATTGTGGAAGCTGGCAAGTCTAAAATCTGTAGGGTAGGCTAGCAGATTGAAGACCTAGGGAAGAGTTATGTTGCAGTTAGAGTCGGAAGGCAGTCTGTTGGCAGAATTCCTTCTTGCTCAGGGGAGGTCAGTTTTGTTTCGATTAAGGCCTTCAACTGATTAGATGAGGCCCACCCACATTATGGAGGACAATCTGCTTTACTTAAAGTCTACTGATTTAAATGTTAATCTCATCTAAAAAAATACCTTAACTGAAATATCTAGAATGTTTGACTAAATATTTGGGTACCATGGCCTAGCCAACTTGACACATAAAATTAACCATCATCCTGTATGAGACAAATTGAACAAATTTGGTCCCAGACTTCTGTCAGTCAGATTGACCAGAGTGACTGACAGACTATCACACTTAGATGTAAATTTGAGCTCAGCCAAGAACATACAGGGCCAAGGGGTGGAATTTTGGGAGAGGCCACCAACCTGGTGGCCACCAGCCCTGATTGTCATGCATGTTCTTGGTGAGTGTGCCAGTCTACAAGGTTTATCTGTATTCGGATAAAGAGCAGTTTATGTAGCCATTTACATAGTCAATAAAATGGGTCAGTGACCATGGTATTACCATGCATGCTTCTGGGGGGAGGAACATTGGTTTGTGTATTGCTTGCTACAATGTTTGTTGCTTGCTCAAAAAGCGCTGGGTCCTTGGTCCTGAATTCCTCAGCTGCAGCTCAAACCCACTGCATGAGGAGCATACACATGGGCCCACTGCACTGCCCCTGTGGGACCTGGTGGCCAGAAGAACCAGTGCAAATATGCTAATGTTCATGATGCTTCCTGTGCAGGAGTACATAGTCTTTTGTTGCTGACCCAGGAGTCTTGGGTCTTCTGCCTACATCTGTGAAGCAGTAAAGGCTAACATACTAGTTTGCAAGTAGGGTAAAATCTCAGGCCCTTCACAGTTCTTAACAGCTGTAGTGATGAGGATGGGGTGCTAACAGTGGCATGATTTTATGGAATAGGAAGGACAAGGGCTTTGTAGGCCAGGTTTAGGGATATATGAAGCCTTCCCAGGATCTGGTGGTGAATGCTCTCACCCAAATGGTGGGTGAGGTTGGGGAGTAAGGGTGCCCCAGTGTCCTGCCTATTAATGAACAAAAGTTGAATTAATATTTAGAGGCTGAGCAGTGACAGGTAGGATTGAAAGAAGCCACCAAAATTGTACCATGACTGTTGTTCACTCTCCCCAGCTGGGTGAGGGAAAGGATATTATCATGACAATGGGGCAGTGAGTCCTGTTACCCCAACCTAAAGTCAATGTGGCTGAGGTTACTGAGCCAAGGGGTTCCTAAAGCTGAAATAGGTGATGTCAGTAATGATGCCACCCAGTATGGGTCTTTGGGTGGTCTGAACATTGGAAGTTCATTTGGTTGAGCTATGAGCAGCTGACACAATGCTCAAAACTGAAAGTAGTTGCTAAGACAATTTTGTAACTGAAGAACATTTTCTTTATGGGACTCATACTCAATTTCAAAATTTACTACAAAGCTGCAGTAATCAAGACAGTATGGTACTGGCATAAAGACAGACATTTAGATTAATAGAATAGAATTAAAAGTACAGAAAAAAGCCCTTACATTTATGGTCAATTGATTTTCAACAAGGATGCCAAGACAATTTAATGAGAAAAAAATAGTCTTTTCAACAGATGGTGCTGGAACAACTGTATCCACATGCAAAAGGATAAAACTGAATCCCTATCTCACATCATACACAAAAATTAACTCAAGGGCTTCCCTAGTGGCACAGTGGTTGGGAGTCCGCCTGCCGATGCAGGGGACACGGGTTCGTGCCCCAGTCCGGGAGGATCCCACATGCCGCGGAGCGGCTGGGCCTGTGAGCCATGGCCACTGAGCCTGCGTGTCTGGAGCCTGTGCTCCGCAATGGGAGAGGCCTACGTACCACAAAATATAATAATAATAAAAATAAAATAAAATAAATATAATAAAAAATTAACTCAAAATGGATCAGAGATCTACACATAAGAGCCAACTATAAAACTCTTAGAAGAAAACATAGGAGTAAATCTTCGCGGCCTTGGATTAGACACCAAAAGCACAAGTGACACAAAGAAAAATATATAAGTTGGATTTTATCAGAATTAGAAACTTTTGTGCTTAAAAGACACTATCAAGAGAATGAAGACAACACACAAAATTGGAAATATGTTTGCAAATCACATATCCAATAAAACATTTGTATTATTAAGAACTCTTACAATCCAACAATAACAGACAAATAGACCCCCACTTAAAGAATGGCAAAGAATTTGAATAGACATTTATCCAAAGAAGATTCATAAATGGCCAATAAGCACATGAAAAGATGCTCAACATCATTAGCCATTAGGGAAGAGCAAATCAAAACCATAATGAGATATATGTCACACTCACTAGGATGGTTATAATCAAAAGACAGACAATAACAAGTGTTGGTGAGGAAGTGAAGAAATTAGAACCCTCATACATGGCTTGTGGGAATAAAAAATGGTGAAGTCACTTTGAAAACAGTTTGGCAGTTCCTCAAAAAGTTAAACACATGACCTAGCAATTTCACTCCAAGGTATATAACAAAGCGAAATGAAAACATATGCCACATAAAAACTTGTACACTTATGTTTAATAGCAGGATTTTTCATAATAGCCAAAATGTAGAAATAGTTCTTATGTCTATCAACTGACGAGTAGGTAAATAGAACATGGTATAGCCACACAACAGATTATTCAGCAATAGAAGGGAATGAAGTATCGATACATATTACAATACAGATGAGGCCTTGAAAACATTATGCTAAGTGAAAAAAGCCAGTCACCAAGGGACACATACTGTATGATCATATTTATATGAAATATCTAGAATAGGCAAATCTACAGAGATAGAAAGTGGCTTAGTGGTTGCCAGCAGCTGGGGGAAAAGGAGAATGGGGAAGAATCGCTAATAGACATGGGGTTTCCTTTTTGGGTGATATTCTAAAATAGATTGTGGTGATGATTGCACAGCTCTATGAAAATATTAATACTAAAACAATTGAACTGTACACTTTTAAAGGGTGAATGTTCTGGTAGGTGAATTTTTAACTCAAAAAGCTGTTATTTTTAAGATGCCTAAATTAATGTAAACGCAAAGCCTTGCTTACTGGTGTGGAGCTGCTCTCTTCCTCAGCATCCCTGATCCTTCCCTTCCCCTCTATCCCGGTTCTAGCTGTTTTAAGGAGAAAGATGACTAGAGGTAGAATTGAGGTCTCCCTTTCTCCATGAGGACCAAAGACCATATGCATACATTCAAGTAAGTTGGGAAACTTTCGGGAGGAAGGAACTCAAACGCTTATGGTTCTTTTAGATACAGGTGCCCAAGTCACCATTCTACCCATTTCGTTGGGGAGGAGGCTCCTGAATTCAACTAATAAGGTTTGGGCAGGGTTTCCAGTAGGAAAAATAAATCTAAAGTGATCTTGTGGGTGAGGCCCTTTGGACCAATTCAATGTCTTGTTTTGGTGGCTTCCAATGTATATTCCCTATAGAATGTGTATTGGCATTGATGTTTTACATGTTTGTGCTGTGAATGCTCATAATATCCAGAGGGGATTCTCCTGATCTAGAAGAGTCACATGTAGAGAAGTAATGAGACATGTGTTAGGATGTTTACATGTAGTGGGAATATTCACATCTAGTGGGACAAGTTAATCACTCCCCAGCCCACCTCCCTATTCTATCTCCAGGTGGTCCCAGGAGGAGAAAGGGAAATCACAGTCTTGATTAAGGTCTAAAAGGCAGCAGGGATATTAAGAGATGTAATATCTCAATACTATAGCTCTGTAGGTCCAGAGGAACAGGAACTGGAGACTTATGGTAGATTATCACCAACTGAATTAATTAAGTTGTTACTCCTGCAGCCCCCGCTATTCCAGACATTGTAGCTGCAGCTGAATCCACTGCACAGACTGATGGCACTTGGTATGCTGTCCTGGACATTGACAACACCTTTCCTTTATTTACCCCCAAGGGCAAGGGTCCAGACCAGTTTGCATTCATGGCAAATCTTCAAATATATGTTTGCAGTACTTCTCAGGAGGTAAGGTTAATGAAGGGGCATTAATTATCTTTTGTCTTTCAGAGCCACCTTGGAACTTTCCTCAGGAAAATGCCCTGCTGTGGCTCTCCCAAACAATTTAATTGACTTCTGGAACCGGATCCGCTATCCATCATCAGATGGCTAAACATCAGGGGATGGCTCAGCTCTTGCATTGGTGGAAAGGTTTTAAAGTAGCCCCACTTTCAAGGAGGTAGACATATATACAAATAATAATGAGGAACATGATAGCTGCCATAAAACAGGTAAACTCTATATCTCTATAATATAGTCACTATAAGTAGTGAAACTAACCTGCTGCTGCATGAAATTGAAAATTTGTTCCTTTCTTCCACTGTTCTTTCATTATTCAGTAAAAATGTAAATCTATAAGTCAGTCACTGTTAAATCCCAGGTTTTATCTCCTGAATCATTTTATTTTACCCTGAAGCCAGCTTTTTATTTTTGCTTCCTCATTGCTTTTTCTATCTGCCTTGGCCGCTAGAGGATATGGTTAACCTGAATTCTTAACTTGACAAAGCTGTGGCAGAACGAACCAAAGGGAGGAGATGAAGTAGTAATGAAGCATCACAGAACTCAGAACAACTGGCTCGGTCTTGCTGTGTCCCCTTGAATAAGTTGCTGGACCTCTCTGAGCCTCAGTTTTCTTCCCTGCCAAACAGGATGAGTATATCTGTGCTATCTACCTGCCTTATCAGGGAGCTGAAAAAGCCAGATGATTTAGTGGGTGGAAATAAGCTGTGGAACTTATGGTGGAACATAAAGAATAAATTCAAAGAAGCCAAAGAAGAAAGTTATTATACAAGATACTGAATATAGTTGCCTGTGCTATACAGTTAGTCCTTGTTATTTATTTATTTTATATTTGGTGGTGTGTATCTGTTAATCCCATACTCCTAATTTATCCCTCCCCCTCCCTTTTCCCTTTTGGTAACCATAAATTGGTTTTTTATGTCTGTGAATGTTTCTGTTTTGTAATATGTTGATTTGGTTTTTTTTTGATTCCACATATAAGTGATATAATGTTTGTCTTTGTCTGACTTACTTCACTCAGTATGATAATCTCTAGGTCCATCCATGTTACTGCAAATGACAATATTTCATTCTTTTTTATGGCTCACTAATATTCCATTATATACATATACCACATCTTATCCATTCATCTGTTGATGGACACTTAGGTTGCTTCCATATTTTGGCTATTGTGAATAGTGCTGCTATGAACATTGGTGTGCATGTATCTTTTCAAATTAGTTTTCATCTTTTCCAGATATATGCCCAGGAGTGGGATTACTGGATCATATGGTAGCTCTATTTTTAGTTTTTTAAGGAACCTCCATACTGTTTTCCATAGTGGTTGCACCAATTTACATTCCCACCAACAGTGTAGGAGGGTTCCCTTTTCTCCACAACCTGTCCAGCATTTATTATTTGTAGACTTTTTGATGATGGCCATTCTGACCAGTGTGAGATGATATCTCATTGTAGTTTAAAAAAATATTTAAATATTTATTTTGGCTGCACTGGGTCTTAGTTGCGACAGATGGGATCTTCACTGTGGCATGTGGAGTCTTTAGTTGTGGCATGCAGACTCTTAGTTGCAGCATGTGGGCTTCTTGGTTGCAGCATGCATGTGGGATCTAGTTCTCTGACCAGGGATTGAACCCAGGCCCCCTGCACTGGGAGCATGGAGTCTTACCCACTGGACCAGCAGGGAAGTCCCACCTCATTGTAGTTTTGATTTGCATTTCTCTAATAATAGAGATGAGGAGCATCTTTTTTTTTTTTTTTTTTTTTTTTTTTTTTTTTTGCGGTATGCGGGCCTCTCACTGCTGTGGCCTCTCCCGCCGCGGAGCACAGGCTCCGGACACGCAGGCCCAGCGGCCACGGCCCACGGGCCCAGCCGCTCCGCGGCACGTGGGATCCTCCCGGACCGGGGCACGAACCCGCGTCTCCCGCATCGGCAGGCGGACTCTCAACCACTGCGCCACCAGGGAAGCCCGAGGAGCATCTTTTCATGTGCCTACTGGCCATCTGTATGTCTTCTTTGGAGAAATGTCTATTTAGGCCTTCTGCCCATTTTCTGATTGGGTTGTTTGCTTTTTTTTTTTTTGATATTGAGTTGTATGAGGTATCTGTATATTTTGAAAATTAAGCCCTTGTCAGTAGCATCATTTGCAAATATTTTCTCCCAGTCCAAAGGTTGTCTTTTTGTTTTGTTATGGTTTCCTTTGCAAAAGCTTATAAGTTTTATTGGGTCCCATTTATTTATTTTTGCCTTTATTTCTTTTGCCTTGGGAGACTGACCTAAGAAAATATTACTACAATTTATGTCCAAGGAATAATTTTCATATATTTAGAATAACAGTCACATTATTATATACTTACTGTCAGGCACTTTCTTAAGCATTCACAAGGACCCTGTGATGTACAAACTATAGGCATCCTCATTATACAGATGATGGAAGATGAGAAAATCTGCCAAATGTGACACAGCAAGTAGACAGTTACACAGCAAGTAGACTAGATCTGACTCCAGAGCCCAGCCTCTTAAGGACCAAGCTAACTATCTTCTTTTACACCGTGTGCATGCAACACCTGACCATAAACACCTGCCTTCCATATTTCCATTCCATTACTAAGTAGTGCACTGCAGCCCCCAGATTCCCAGTCACTGAGCGTCTTTAGAATTCAGTAAGGACTGACTATGATCAGGGCATTGTGAGAGATACAAAGACATGAGAGATGGTTTGTGTTTTCAAGCAGCTTACCGTCAGAGAGAGGAAATTAGATGTACCCAAACAACTCTAATAACGAAAGTGATAACTGCTATAACAGGGTTACAAGAGTCTTGAGAAAAGAGGAATTACTCCCTGTGTGATTTAAAAGTAAAACAGTGTGGTTTAGTTTTATTTTTAAGTTTTATTAGTGTCAGTTCAGCTGGGAGGTATGTCTGAAGATACTGGTATAGAAATCTTGACAATGAATAAGAAAACATCAGAGCTGAAGGGGACCTCAAATGGTCGAGTTCAACACCCACATCTGAGGTGAACCCAGAGTACCCAGTGCCCCAGGACGAGTAAGCTGGTGGCAAAAACTGGGATCAGATACAGAACTCCTGGTCTTCCTTCCATCCTAAGGCACTCCTTCCTTTCCACTGTCTCAGCAGAGGGTGCCCTGGGGCAAGGAGCTTTCTCAGGAACATGTATTCTTTGGGTAACTAATCTTACAAGTGTCCACTAATGACATCTTGTACAATCCTTCCCTGACTCTCCCCTCTAGCGCTTTCTTTCCAGCCAACAGTAGTATCTCCTACTCGGAGGTCTGGCTTTGGAGATACTGAGTGAACAAGACAGATCTTAGGGCATCATCTTTTGGCTCTCTCTCAAAGGCTGTATGTTCTGTCAACCCAAAGAGATTGTGAACATGGAGAGAAGGAATTTGACTTTTATTTTTTATGTCCCAGAACAACCAAAACAGTGCTTTGCTTTATTGTATGTCACAACACACTAGCATGAAGACATTTAAAAAATCACTGAAATTTTTAAACATACACAAAAGCAGAATTGTATGACAAACTCAGAAATGTTCATCACCAGCTTCCACAAGTATTGTTATTCTGCCATTCTTGTTTCAAAGCCTACTGAGAGGTAACGGAGGGTGCACATGGAAATGGCCAGGTCGGTGACAGGGAAACGCAGTAGGCATCAGGCTTGGTCAAGGACCCCAGACGTAGAGGGAGGCGGTGGGATACCATCATTCACACGAAGAGACAGGAAGCAAAGCAGTTTGCCAAGTGCTGGTGACACAGGTAGGGTCGGGAATCAGGTGTGGGAGCCTGAGAGAAATTGTACCCAGCAGTTGGCTGGCTGCCTCTGTGCCTGGTGCATGCTTCAGGGGGGTCTTAGAGACACTGTGCAGCCTCTGATGTGTGACGGAGCCTGTCCCCACCGCAGCCTTTGCAGATGCTGTTCCCTCTGCTAGGACGCTCTGCTCTTCCAGCAGCTTCTCCAGTGGCTGCTTTCTCAGTGAAGACTTCCTCGGCCACACTTTCTAAAGAGGTATCCTCTCCTCATTATTCTTCAACTTCCTACACACCAGTCTGAATTTTGTAATTAATTATATTAGTGTTAGTTTACTTGTTTGTTTTCAGTCTCCCTACTAGACTGTAATCTCCAATGAGGGCAGGGATCTTGTCTTCCTCCTTTACCTCTATCTCCTCAGAAACTAGAAAAGTGTCTGACACATAATAGATACTCAATAAATATTTGGTAAATGAATGAATGATAGACAGTTATAAATTTTTGTTAATATCTTGATTGTTGAAGTACAAGTTGGGTACAAAAGAGTACAGGAAAACGAAAGGGTAATTTCTAATTTAATCAGGGTAAATGGCACCCTCTAACTAAGTGGTTCTCAATCCTGGCTGCACATTAGAATCACCCCGGGAGTTTTAAAAAATACAAACACCTGCCCTCCTCTATAGGCAAATTGAATCAGAATCCCTGGGGGGTGGTTCCTAAGCATGGGTAATTTTTTAAAGCCCTCTAGGTGAGTACAATGTGCACAGACGTGAGAATCACTGCTCAAATGAAGAAACACTACAAGGATTTTGACATTAAGATGACGGCAGTGAATTTGGAGCAGAAGGCAGGTCTGCTCAAGTCAGGTTTAGAGTGAGTCATAAGGACGTGTTCTAGTCAGTCCTTTCAATGCTTAAAATCAAATCAGAGATGAAATAAACAGAGATTGATAATAGTTGAAAGTCAGTGAGTAAAGTACCTAATGACTGATAGATTTTTAAAACTTTATAAATAGTGTAGTGCATATAAATAAGAATTAAAAACAATATTCTATTTTTAAAGACTTCTTTTATTTAAACAAACAAAAAAATCAAAATTGAGTTAGAAAAGACAATGTATTATGTTTGGCTATCATGGTCACCTCTATCAGAGGCCTATTTCTTTTTTTTTTTTTTTTTTTTTTTTTGCGGTACGCGGGCCTCTGACTGTTGCGGCCTCTCCCCGTTGCGGAGCATAGGCTCCGGACGCGCAGGCCCAGCGGCCATGGCTCACGGGCCCAGCCGCTCCGCGGCATGTGGGATCCTCCCGGACCGGGGCACGAACCCACGTCCCCTGTATCGGCAGGCGGACTCGCAACCACTGAGCCACCAGGGAAGCCCAGAGGCCTATTTCTTGGTTCCTAAATGTCATAAACAGGCATCATTGTGCTCTTAATGTTTGCAAATATATGTTTAAGGTGAAATAACTTCAAGTTTGTCATATTGTGGCACTCGCAAAAGATCTTTCCAACCTACAAAAGGGCATTCCACTTTTCCTCTCCTTTCTTTCTTTTTCTTCCTCCCTCCCTCCCTTCCTCTCTTTCTGGTCAGACATTTTTAGATAATATCTAGTGTTTTCGGTGAACCCACGAAGCTAGGTAAGGTGCAGCTTTTCTCATTCTCAGGGCTGGCCTCGCTCCTCCGTCATCTGAAGGTTGCTTCGAGGATGGCACACTATGCTCCTAAGCTCAAGCACAGTGAGGCTGCAATTGCTTTTTCTCCCTCTCCCCGATTTATTTAGGTTGCTGCACAATTTACTGTGACTGTAATCCCTCAGTATCGCAATCTGGGAGCAATATAAATGGTTGACGGTAGAGTGAGATTTTCAATTGTTGCTTCTCAGTGATTCATATAATGTGCTGTCATTAGCACTTTTTATGTGACATATCATGGTCTCCAGGGCTTATTGGGCCATTTATAAATGCCACATGAAGATATTAGAGCTAGTGTTGCAGTGCGGTTACTGTCTTAATCGCCTTCAGTGGAAAAGGTTGGCAGCATCTTCTCTGGAGGAAAGTAAACTGTAATGTTTAGTTTGTCTTTAACCATTTGCAGTCAATTCCTTTCAAGTGGAGGAATCACAGCTTTCCTCTTTTGTTCTTCTAATTCTCCAGTCACTTCATTCTTGCAAAAACATTTACTTTTCATACTTTAGTTATCATTACTTGGTTGATTTCCAGGTATCTGTATGAATATTCAAATGTATATTATCTTACCACAGTTATTAATGATAATTACTGATATTACTGACTTACAGAATTTTACAAAGTGACTTTATAAAATAATAATAGCTGCTGACATTTGTTGAGTGCTTACTATGTGGTAAAAGATACATATGCATTGGTTCATTCAATCCTTTCCAACAATGCTCTGAGATAGACACTATTATTGTCTCCATTTTATGAAGGGAAATGGATGATTGTTGAGGTTTACTAATCCGCCCAGGGACACAGTAGTAAATGACAGAGCCGGGTCTGAAACTCAGTTCAGTCTGATTCCAATGCCAATACTTTTAAGCACTACCTTCAGATACTCCCCCTCTCCCTGACCCCAGCACAGTTAGCCCCATTTTACAAAGCAGGAAATGCAAACTCAAGCAACTGGAACACTGTGGTGCTGCCCTGGAGCCTGTATCTTCTGATTCCAGGTGCAGCACTCTTTCTACTTCCCAAGACAGCTTCCACCAGGGTGAGCTGTTCAACTGCTGACATGTGTCACTGACATCCCATGTGCACCACTCAGGTTGGTAAATAAGCAACGGATGAAGACTGGTAGTTAAAAATCAGAGGGGCTTCTCTTTAAAGCATCAGGAGCAAAAGAGCTGCGTGCCTGGTCACACGGTGCAGGTGCAGGCTCTGATCTTAGAGGCCAGGGTTCAGAGGCACAGCGGAGGAAAGAAGCAAGTCATGCCCACTGGGCATGCAGCCCAGGCGCTTCAGCCACTGACATGGAGCCGGCCTGAGTCCCAGTGATTGATCCTGCAGCTGAGGATGTCCTTCTCTCAGCAGCCGCAGGTTCCCACAAAGGAAGGTTGCACATGGAGAAGTCTTTGTCAGGGACTCTAATGAGAGGATTGGGTTTCACATCACAGCTACCCCTAAACAGGTACTCTCTGCTTCTTTCATCTTCCTGATGGCTCCCACGGGAAAGAAAAGAAAGAGAAAGGAAGCTACGCCAAGAAACAGGTCACAGGCTAATTTGGCAAGGTTCTGTACCACCCCTGCCCCACCACCTCCAGGTTTGTAACTTTGAGATTCCTTAGTTTTTACACAGCCTGTGTGGCCAACAGAGAGAGATGGGAAAAGTTTTCCTAAGTAATTTTTCATAATCCATCCACCATGACTCTCTGGAAAATTAAAGCCTCTGACCCTTTGTACATGCTATTGCCTCCGTTTGGAAGATTCTCCTCAGACCTCAAACTCTTCTTCCTGTGGCTAACTTGCCCTTCCCCTTCAAGATCCAGCTCAGGCACTGTCTCCTCCAGAAAGCTTTCCTTGATGCCCCATGCCTGCCCTCTACCTCTACAGGCTGGCATCTGTTCCTCTTCTGTCCTGCTAAAGCACTTCTGCCACAGTCCCTGCTGACTGATCCATCTCCTATCCACACTGTAAGCTCCTTGAGGGCAGAGACACTGTCTCCAGGGTCCAGCACAGTATCGAGCATAAAGCACAAGTGTAATAAAGCACTTAATTCTTTCTAAACACTCTAGTTTTTCTTTTAAAAATAAACTTTTTTTTTCAGATTATGAAAGCAATCATGCCGATTGCAGCAATTTTTCATACAAAATCCACAAAGAAGAAAATAAAAACTATCTGTAATCCCACCACCCAAAGAAAACCACTTTTAACATTTAGATGTAGTCCCTCCCAGTAATTTTCTATGTGTACATGTACACAGGAAATCAGAATCCTACAGTCATATCTAGTTTTCTCAAGGATTATACCAGTATCTTTTGGAGGCAGATAGAGGAGACATTTTTATCAGAATTTGAGTGATGAGGAAACTGGAACCCCAAGATACACCTCTAATGGACGGCAGAGCTATAGGGCTAGAATCTGTGAAGCTCGTCACGGTACCAGGCTCCTGCTGCTCCCCGAGGCCTCCTCATTAGGTGGTGCTCTTCTTGCAAGAAGAGAGTGTGCAACATCCAGCAGCAATGGGATGTGGGTTTGCAACTGGATGTTTTTCCTCAGGAAAGTGACAGATTTAAGCGGATCCTGTTTCCACATCTTGGTTGTGTAATGCATAAAGAGTCGAATGTTTCAAAGGGAAACAAGGATGGAGCACCTAGGATCTCATCCCTGTGATAGGTTAAGAAGTAGAGCTACGCAGATATCATTAAGATGCAGAGTTTCTTTCCAATAACCAAATGACATCTGAACAGTGATGGCTTGGCTCAGAGTATGTTGCTACGGGAACCACAGCTATAGGTTCAATCCCATCATAGACTACTGAGTTTTCTATGACCACTGACTGTATTCCAGAACAACGTACACAGCGAGTGTTCAATAAATGTGCACTGGGCTGAATTGAATGTTTATAGTTATTCATAAGGGGCAGTCAGCAAAAAAGAATGTTGCCAGCAAATATAAATATCCCTACCAGTACGCCCCGTATAGAAAACGCTATCCAATGTGAACTAGCTTTCTATTTTATTCTAAGCAAAGGACTAAATTGTAATCCCTCAAACACATACCAGATTGTTAGCTCTACAGATGAGGGAACCAAATCTTATTTATCTTCATGTCCCCAGAATACCTAGCCTAGAGCCAGACACATTTGAATTGTCAATGTTTTTTGAATTGAATTATATTTGCTAGGCCGGTGTGGGAGTTAAGAAGATGTTGACTAGTAATTCACTATTCCTTTCCTTGAAAGCTCTGTAAATCAAGCTCTTAAAAAAAACAGCAAGCTAAATTCCAAAACCCTCTCTTAGGAGAAATGCCCACGGCTGGTGGGGTCTGGACTATGTCCACTGAATGTGCAGATCTCTTCTGCACAAACATCCCTTACTCCCAAGAGAGTCCATGACTAGCCGACAGGCTGTGGAGACTCACATGTTCTCTCTTTCCCAATGGCGAGCGGGTCAGGGGAAAGGGGTGGGAGTCGAGTGATGAAGCACTGCTGGACTAAATGTTCTCCTCTTCCCAGGAGAAGGAAAATCTCACAACAGGAGGAGAGTTGGCACTTTTCTAGAGGAACAGCCAGAAAGAACATGGGCTGTAGTTGAAAATGATCTTTTCTCAAGACAAATTTTTCTTCTTTAAAGGACTACCTTCAAAATTCTCTCTTACCTTAGATTGGAATGGCCTTGCCAGAGCTGGACTGGAATCCTACAAACTCGAATCAAAAGCTGACTGGGTAGGTGGAGGGGTGATATGGGATATGGGTTGAGGTGCCATTAGGCTAAGACCCGATAACGACAGCAACAGAAAAAAAAATAGTATCTGCTAATAGGATCTTTTCCTGAAGTGCACTGAGCTGAATTTGAAGGGACTGTAATAGAAAATACTGATTTTTCTGAGAGGCAACTAAAACATAACTCACTAATGCCCTAAACTCTTAACACTCTTGAAGATTTAATCGCAGTGTAAAACGCACAAGTTTTTATTGGCAGTGTTTGGATATCAACTGTACAACTCTCTGAAGTGGCAACAGTATGATCCTAGGTCTGTGACCATTGCACATCTCAGGGGCCTGCTGGCAAGGTCTGTCAGATTGGTGCCCGGGTCTAGCCTAGTAAATTCTTTCCGGGAGACTTAGGACACACTCTCCCAGCTGCAAAGTTCTCTGCTTATAAGGTACAGAATTTATTAGCCCAAAGAAAGAGAAAAAGAAAGCCTGCTACCTTTTAAAGTGTTTTTACATACAGTTTCTTTACTAGATCTTGGCATTTCCAGAAATACAGCTGTCCAGAACATTTGAGCCTTTGTACTAAATCAATAGGACTTGTTTTAGCTTCCAATGAACCTCTGTGCTGCTACTACCTATCAACCAAGGTGTCTCATGGTAAGCTTTTAAAGAAAGTCACCTGTATTATCGCTCATTTGGGGAGAACAAAGCCATGAGAACTTGCATCTTTAACCAAACACATGGCCATGTGAAGGTACATAGAGAGTTGATATGCAATCCAGGTTTGTCCAGCTCTGGAAATCAAACCGGTCTAGTCACCCACAGACCATAGGTTTTCTTCTAGCCTAGGTTTTCTTCTCTCCAGTTCCTCAAGATGCCTGTTTCCATCTCCAGACCCAATTCTGAGACAAACAGTGGCCTCAGACCACAGCACAGACACCAAAGAGAGTACTACAAGAAATAATGTGGCACGGTGAAAAGAAAATAGCATTTAGAACTGAAAAACTCTGAGTCCCAGCTCTTACTACTTGTCTGACCTTGGATAAGTCACTTAACAACTTCAAAGAACCCTAGTTTCTCTTCAGCAAAATAGTATAAATAGTCATACTCATCTCACCAGGCTCTCTTCAGAGCAATTATGACCAATTTTTTAATCTTATTTATGTGTTCATATACTTTCCGTTTCTCGGTTCACTTCACTAGACTATAAGCTCCAGCAGTTCACGGACCTTGTCTTTTTGGCTCATCACAGTGGCTGTTTGCTAGGAATAGTGATCAGCATATAGTACATGATCAAGAAGAGTGAAAGAGATTTGAATGTGTGAAGGAAGGAATAAAGGAAAGACAGGAAAAAGAAAGGACAGAGTGTTTGGAGTTTTACTGATGTGTGGTATATGAAAGTGGTCTGTAAATTGTTAAGTATTATACACATTATTAAATATATAAATAATATTTGGTGCATTAATTATACCAGGGTGATCTTTTAAAAATGTAAGTTAGATCATGTTACTGCCCTGTAGAAAACTCTCCAATGGCTTTTCATACTACTTACAATAAAATTCAAACTCCTTTTAGCTTTCAAAGCCCTTCGTGACCTGACCCGGGCTGGCCTCATGTCCAGTCTCCCCCTCGCCTGCCAGGTCCCCAGCACTCTGGTGTTCTTATGTCTCCTCAAACATGCCAACTCTGTTCCTGCCTTGGAGTCTTTGTGCTAGCCCCTTCCCCAGCCTGAAGGCTCTTCTGCAAAATCTGCATGTCTGGCTCCTTCTTGTCACTGGGCTCTTGGCTTAAATGTCACCTTCTCAGAGAGGCCTTCCTTGTATATACTCTAAAGGAGCCCTCACTGACCCCCTCTTATAGTAATCCACTATCTACTTATTCAGGTATCTACTACTAGTCTCCTCCCCAGTGCCTGATGGTCAATAAATATTTACATTTGTGTGACATTACATTTGTTCAGTGCTTACATTTCATAGATGCTTTTCTAATTGTTATTTATTTTTATCACCACAAGTTTATGAGCTCCAAACAAACAAAGGAAACCCCCTATGGTTACAAACTGAAAATTCCCTCTCACCCCTCCATACCCCAGCCCCACATACACTGAGAGAGGTATCCTGGCCCTGTGAATAAAAGCAACTGTGCCAGTCAGCTTTAATATTTGTGACTTAATTGGAGTCATGTACAATCAGGGATACAATAATTACTTAGTGCTCTAACTAGAGGGATTCTTTTGAGACATGGAAATGGTGCTGTTGGGGGCCAAGATGTTCTCTGTTCTGGGCTTGGAGGCCTGGGTAGTGAGAAGAATAGGGGGGTGGAAATTGCAGGAACACTCACTGGTTCCAGTTGGGTTTGCTTACTGTGGACCCCAGGGCAGCAGTAATTCTGTAGGAAGATTACTGGCCCAGGGCACCGAAGCAGGTTCTAGGGCTGGCTCTGCATGCCCCTTTCCCCCACCCCAGGCTATCATTCCCTCTGTTATATGAGGTGGAACTGGATCATCTTGAAGGGGAATGCCAGCTCTGATATCTATGGGTTAATGAGAGGACTTTGACCTTTTATCATTACTAAGATGTCTGTGAGAAGGATAACTCATGTAATATTTTTGATAAGCACAGCTTTTCTGGACTAAGTGGGGTTTCTTTGATTGGTCAATAAAGTCACTGGACAAACCCAGATCTGTGCTTTTGCCATTCTTCTTTAGCCTTCCCTTTCCTTTGCTTTCCTAGAGAAGGTGATACCCTGGGCAAATCCCCTCATTGTCACATAGGGATCAGTATCTGGTGTAAGTGCACTTCAGCCACTCTCCAAGGGATGGGTTCCTACTGTATCTGATCTTGGCCAACACTCTCCCATCTGCTTTCAACATGTTGCATCTGACATTAACTAATGTCTCCTATTAGCATTAAAAGAAAACAACCTGGAAAAATTCACTCTCAAGCAGAGTTCAAACAGGCCACAAGTAGATTTGGAATCTCAGCTGCACAAGGTTTGTTAAATAATAGTGGTAAGTATATAAATATATAAAAATGTATATATGTGTATATGCATAAACCCATATGTACATACGTGTGTGTATATATTGGGGTATGTGTGGGAGGTAAAGCCAAGAGTCTGTAAAATGGGTCAAGAATTCTTCTGTTCAATTTATGAAATTAACTGGTAACAGAAGGAGGAGAAAAATTCTACCAGTGTGGAACAAAGCATGATCAAAAGAACTGAAGGACATGGAAAAGGAGTTGGGAACCTTTATCGTACACTTACTGGTAATGGGTTAAAATTCTGGTCCACGAGGTGATTGTATCCATGGTCAAAAAATGAGTGCCGAATCACAACATCAATGCCCTGATTGGCCAGCATTCCTAAAGTGTTCAACCATCTGAAAAGCAGGGGAAAAAAGCTACATCAATACATTTTAAAAATAGCACATAACAAGCTCTATTAAAATTGGCCAACATACACACATACACACCACCACCCACACCCATCAAATTTACCTAGTACTTTAGAGGAAACTATTTTAAGCATTAAATACACAGATGGAAGAGATCTATAGAGATTATCAAATCTAACCTCTTCAGTTTATAAGAAAATAAAGAGGTCCAGGGGAGTAAAATGAATTGCACTTGGTCATAAAATAGCTTGTTGCTAATGACTTGTCTCTTATTCCTATAATACTAACAAATAAAATGAACACCCTAGCCACTTGTAAGCCTAAAGTCATCCCCCTTGACCACAAGACACACAATCACAGAAGCATACACACTATAGTTTCCAGCACACACACTATATTTTCCATCACTCAGACTCCCCTGCTTGCACCTATTCACTGTACATGTACTTTATAGGTGACGCTAACCCACATACTCCTGTGACCTATGGTCCAGTCATTTGCATCCCTCATATATCACTGTCAGTAGGCAATGCAGTAATAATTTCCCTTGGCACTATAACTAACTATACAGGGATTGGAGTATGCTACCACCACACACATGTTGCAGTAGAGGACCTGCATTGCTCACACACTTATTACATACCCCATCATGCCAAATACCCACTCTCCAGGGCATGCTATCCTTCAAAAGTACTGCCCTCATGGTTTTTCCAACACCTACTGCTAACTCTGCCTTCATCATTTACATATTTAACTCATTCATTTGTGAATTGATTTCATTTTCTTTCTTTGTATTCCGAAATGCAAGGAAACTTCCAATTGTAATAATATATGTGTGTAAGAAAGGTGACTTAAAGCTTCAGTCTTCTCAGTGTAAATGATAAAGCATTTCACAATCTTTCCTAAGAATATATTGTCTGGCTTCATCTATCACCTCTTCTCTCACCCTAAACTTTATTCCCCAGGCTCTAAGCCACATAAAACTACTTTTGGCTTCTCTCACATACTTACCTGAGCCTTTATATGTTTTAACTTCTCCTTAGAATTTCCTTCCTCTCTTCCACTAACCCACCTCACCTGGCAAATTTCTTCCCATCTTTTAATCTCCAAGTCAAGTGTCATTTCCTTCTAAACTCTGCTGCCCCAGCCAATAGTAGTATCTTTCTCCTCTGTACTTCCCCAGAACTCTTATTCATACCCTCTGCTGGCCCACTGAATGATAATTACTTACTTCTCTGTCTTCTCCCAGCTGGTATGAGCTCATCAAAAATAGACACATTTTAGCTTTGTACCCAAAACAACCATCACAGTTCCTGGCACACTATAGGTGCTCAATACTCTAAGTTGAAATTGATCTGGATAAAATTAGATTCTAGGACTTTGAGAATCACCATTCAGCACACTAGGGACAAATAATGCATAGTTATGATTTCCCAAATCTGAGACCATATGGAGCTCCAAACCAGTGACCTTACTGACATGAAGACCATTGCTAATTAATGACTATGGACAGAGCCCTTGTTTTCCCATGGCTTTTCAGAATACATGGTTAGTTCTGGAGTTGTCTTCATCTTCCTCCTGTAATAATAAATCTCCTGAGTAGAGGAAATAAATGATGTTCCAGGTCTCCCTTTTATTTTCAAGTAGAGAAAAGTGACAAGATAACTGGTATATCTCACCAAGGATGCTTCTGCAGCCATTATCTTTCATCCACAAAACTTTATTGAACATCTGCTACGTGGTAGACATTACTAGGTGCTGCAGACATGGCAGTATGCCAAGGGTAAGGCATCAAAGAATCTCAAAGCCCTGATTGGGAAAACAACCCTTGAATACTTGGCAGCAGAGAATTCTAATTTGTGCATGCATTTGTATATGCCCTGGTAAGCTTATAGTTATGCCATATATTGAAAAAGGGCTGTAAAATGCCTTTTTTCCAACTCCTTGCTAGCCTTCTGGAGCTTCCTAGAATGCTTTACATTTTTTTTCCCAGGAAGCAATTTATGCCCCTTGGAGAACTGGGACTCAAAGGGCATATATCTAGGTACTCCCAGTGGGGTTGAGAGGAAATGGGTGATAAAGAGGTAAGAGAGAAGACCAGGGTCAGAATGAGCTGGTTGTCATTTGATCTGTCAACAAAGCATTGGACATCTGAACTACAACCAAAATCTAAACAACAACGTTAATCTGTGTTTGCAAAGCGATGCAGAGATCTATGGATATTTGGCTGATGCTCATGAAAAGGCAGGTCTCTCTCTAGCTCTCTTCATGAAGGTCTGTGGTATTTCTCATTTCACATCACTCTCTAAAGGGAAGAAAGTTCACGAAAACAGTACAAGAGGGCTGCTTGCTGGGCCCTGCAGAGGAGTCCTTCTGTGAAGGCTGAGCAAAGGCCATTCTCCTGATTCCAGAGGCCTCCTGCAGTACGCAGACTGTCAACCTGTCTCTCACAGTGAAACCCCATGAGGAGAGTTTTTTTGTTTGTTTTTTCTTTTGCAGTACGTGGGCCTCTCACCGTTGTGGCCTCTCCCATTGCGGAGCATAGGCCCCGGACACGCAGGCTCAGTGGCCATGGCTCACGGGCCCAGCCGCTCCGCGGCATGTGGGATCTTCCTGGACCAGGGCACGAACCCATGTCCCCTGCATCCTCAGGTGGACTCTCAACCACTGTGCCACCAGGGAAGCCCAGAAGAGTATTTTTGAAAGAAGACCCTCAGCAACACTGTAGCAAATGCTGATTCACTCCATTTCCTTCACTGAACCATGCTCCCTGAACAACCTCTCTGTGCCTCTCATGTGAGGACACAGGTCTGGAAGACCCCAGCCATCATCATGTAGACATTGACTCATTATCTTCATCTGCATCTGCCGGGATGCCATCTTAAAGACAATCTATTTGACCAGCCTGATTTGTCCTTCACAACTGTATTTAAGAAGCTGCCTTAATGGAGAAGATCTACAGCTATATAATTAGGAGCAGCTGTTAGTAGTGAAACGCACAGTTGACGGCAGAGCTGCAGTTCTTAGGAGAACCTTTTGCTCAGACAAAAAACCAGTACCACAGACTAGACTGGACCAGGAACAGGTCACTTGGCTAAACTGTGGTCCATGACAATGGGAGGCCAGCCAGAGGCCCTCATGCTTCTGGCTTAAGTTGTTCTCCAGATGATTGCAGTAGCCTTCAAGTTCATTTCCCTACCTCTTGCCTATCCAAACTCTTGTGCATACTACTATCAAAGCCAACGTTTTAAATACAGGTCAGATGGGTCTCTCTATTCCTCCAAAATCATCAATGGCTTGCCACTGAGTATAGAACAAGGCCTCATTTCCCCTGCCTGGTTTTCAAGGTCTTCCATGATTTGGTGGTAAAACTCTGTCCCTAATCACAGCCCTCACTACACCCCTGCAGATACTGAGGCTTTCTCACACTAATCATTTCCCCTCATGATGTTCCTCAGCCTCTATGCTCTCCACTACCAACAACAACAATCGTCACCTATAGAAATTAGAGAAATCTATGTTCCACTCAAATGCCTCTTCCTCCGCAAAGCCCTTCCTCATCCTCCCATTCAGAAATTCTTGATTCTTTTGCATGTCTACCCCTTTTGTGGATAGCCCACGTAAGGCAGAAAGAGAGATGGCATACTGTAGTGGCAAAGAGGCTGGACTCTGGAGCAGACTGCCTTGGCTTGAGTCTGAGCTCTGCCAGTAACCAATAATCACATTTATCTCACTGGGTTCTTATAAGGGTATAAGGGTATAATACGGGTATCTAGTACACTGGTTGTTAAATTATTAAATACATATAAAGCACATCAGATAGTCCTTAACACATGGTAAGCACTATGCAGTTAAAATTATTATTATTATGACACTTGTCTCCTACAGCTTTTCTTATTCCCCATCTCCATTCTTCCAATCGTAAGTTTCTAAAGGGCAAAACCCCTGTCTTACTCTTACCTATCTCCCAGGACTCAGGTGAAAATTAGAAGAGAAAATGTATGTTGTCTGTACTGTATTTTGCACTGAAGACATAAAATAAAGCTCTTATTACTATCATGATTACTACTACTATTATTACTTTTGCTCTAATGCTTGTACCTGAGATCTTTGTAACTAGACAAGTCCCTAATTGCTGTTTGTTGAGTGATTAAACACATTTACAAAGAAATGGATGAAGAATTTTCAGTGGGAAATGAACCCCCACCCCCTCCAATGGGCAGAATAATGAGCAATTTCACTGTCCTTTCCTCAAAGCCCTTGGGAGTGAAATTGCAAGTGTTACTCACAAGAATCCTGCAGCATAGGAATCTGACAGATTATTTGTGCCTCCAGCTGAGGTGGTCACCACACCTTCAAGCCAAATCTTCTTTCCTGGGGTGTATGTGTTAACCACCTGTTCACACAACAAAAGCAGAAGGAGATGATGAGATTTTTTAAAGCTGTTCCCAAATGAGAAGGAACATACATTCCCTTAAAGAAGTTCCTCTCATCCCCTGCTCCCAGGTGGTCATGACCTGTGCTTTTTTCATGGTGATGCAACCCATACAGATAGCTGGCACACACACACAAAAGAATTAATATTGATACATGTCCACTCAAAGAAATGATCATTTTTTTCCCCTAAGAAAACCCAAGTGACAATGTGACAGAAGAACAATGCATCCTTATCTAGGACATAAGTTGACTGCAACACCCTTCACTGTAAGATACAGGTGGTATGATGTTTCCATATTAACAAGTATTGAGAAGCACATTTTCTTAATACTCTGTTATGGCAGATCCATGGATGAGTGTACTGTCCATGCATCAGCAGTTGTGAATCATGAGAGAGGGCAGAGATCAATGTTTGGGAGAAGTATATTATCATTACCAAGGCATGTATATATATTACAACCACATTTTGAACATAACTGTAGTAAGTGTTAAAAAGAATAATCACTGACTCACACGTGAAACATCTTACACAGGGAGCTGTCTTGTAAGCAAACACAAAGCCTCTTGTCAAAAGGTGGCCCTCTAAAATTTTGAAATGTCCTCATCTCTGATCCACAAGCTGGAGATTGGCTAGACTATCTAGATCTGGTCTCAGATTCTCTGGAGAGCAATCTGGCAGTACTTAGGGATAATGTTGTATGCTGGGTAATCTCTGAGAGCAGAGTCTAAGACAAAGGCTTGTCTATATGTAGTTCATTTGGGAAGAAATAACAGGGAGCAGGAATGAGGAACTGGGGACTGTGAAAAGGAAGAAGAAAAAAACAGTACAAGAATGAGTTTTCAAGTTGGTAACTACTGGCAACTCATACTCAATTCTACAGGGATCTTGGTAAAAGCCTTAAGAACTGTGTCTCAGAACTGTCCCCCAAGGCGGGTGTGTGTGTGTGTGTGTGTGTGTGTGAGACCAGGGGAAGCATTCATCATTTGGCTCCTATTCTCCAAAGGTCAAGAGCAGCCTTGTGACTGCTATCACCCCATTTCATTGTGCAGGCATGAGTGCTGAGCAGGTTCCCACCATTCCACACTCTGCCTTAGACAAGTCCCAGAGCAGAAAATGAGAGGTCCTCCCACACCACACCAGCACCAAGCTGTTTGCAGCCTGTGCAGCTGCCTAGCTCTGGTCTCTGCAGGGATGGCTAGAGTAGGAGGTGGAACTGAGAGGATGCGGGTTGTGCACAAGAGGGGCTGGATAAAGACAGTAGTGTATTTAGGTCCTACGGCCCAGCAATTCCTCTCCTAGACATATAGAACAAAGCAATTCTGCCTCAGGTCTCTAAGGGGACAAGTATGAAGATGTTTACTATGTCACTGTTTGTGGCAGGTGTCCATTGCTAGAGGAATGAAAAAGTAAAATACATACATGAAATATTATGGAGCAGTTAGAGCAATACATTCAATGTAAGTCCAGCAACATGAACAGGCTTTAAAGATTTAGTGAGCTTTTAAAAAATAGAAACAGAATGAGGTTTATGGCACAATATTATTTATGTAATTACTCATTCATACCCCATAACACTAAAAGTATATAAAGATACATCTCTGTTAAGGACATATATCAAAGACATAAGGAAGGCATGTATAAAAGAGAGGTGAATGTAAGTGAGGATTAGAGATGAAGGTGAAAATTAAAACAAAAGGAGGGCTTTGCATGAACTGATGATAATAGTTTGCTGTAGCTGAGGAGGGTAATTAATTCTCTGCACCTCAGGTCCCCCCCAAAAAACCCATATGTATGTTGTAACATATATGCCAGAACTTTCCTTTTCCCAGACCCATGGGCAGACATTAGCAAGCAATCATATTCCTCTTTTCATCTCTCCCTATGTATAGCTCCCTGCCCTCTGCTCTCTCCCCTGCATCTACTAGAGAATATGCATTATTTGGGACCTATTTTACAATAAGCGTTGGTAAAGTACTTGACCCTTTTAGGGTCAAAGTTGTAAATATATTTCAAAATTTTGAGATGTAAGTAAGGATTATGATCAAGAATAGAAGAAAAAATTAATAGTGGAGGTCAAACTGGAAACTGTTAAAGATTAAATAAGAATTTCCCCTTGCACCCAGAGTCACTGAGGACACCATAAGGTGGTCCTCTCCCGCTTCTTGACACTACTCAGAGTGCCCAACCCAAGGGCAGCTGGAAATAGTATAAATAAGAAAGCGAGAAAAACACCTTAAATGATCAGAAGACAGAGTCATATGGTGAAATTAAAGGCCTACAATGATGATTCCCCTTAAAACATCCATGCTTTTGATAAACTTTGTGCTTCCTTTATGACTAACTGGAACTATAGGAGCAGTTCCAAGTGTAGATGTTTTTCTGATGTATATGTGGGGAGGAAGGTAATTTCCGCGTCTTACTCTTCCGCCATCTTCTCCCTTGATCATGGTGATGGTTTCATGAGTGTTTGCATATGTCCAAATTCATCAAATTGTATACAGGCAGACCTCGAAGATATTGCTGGTTTGGATCCAGGCCACTTTTTTTCTTTTCTTTTCTTTTGCACTTAGTCTAGTTTCACTGGCTCATAGGGTGCGGCAGACAGAGGCCTCAAACCCAGCACTTTCAGACCAGAGTTTGTAGCGCAAAGCCGCTAGACAACTTCCCAACTCAAGATGGAGGCAGCGACGGCAGGCCGTGTGCAGAGAGGCTGCGCTCGGATGGGATCTGGAGCTGTGACTAACTGGAACTGAGTAACATATTTGTGTTTTTCTTTTTTGCCTTTGGCTTCCAGGATAGTCAAAGATTACTTTTTGCTCAAAGATATTGAAATGATTGAGGCAGTTAGAGAAAGGTGGTTTGGTTAAACAAAACAAAATAAAACAAAACAAAAAGGTAACTAGTATAAGATGATAAACCTTGAAATCATTGAGCTAAGTGAAAGAAGCCAGACACAAAAGGCCACATATTCTATTCTTTCATTTATATGAAATGTCCAGAATAGTCAAATCCATAGAGACAGAAAGTAGATTAATGGTTTTCTAGGGTTGGAAAAAGGGGGGGAGAATGAGGGGGGAGGATGGGGAGTGACTACAAATAGGTATTGGGTTTCTCTGGAGAGTAATGAACATGTTTTAAAATTAAATAGTGGTGATGGTTTCACAATTCTGTGAATATACTAAAAACCACTGAACTTCACACTTTTAAAGGGTGAATCTTATAGTATGTGAATTACACCTCAATAAAGCCGTGTGTGTGTGTGTGTGTGTGTGTGTGTGTGTGTGTGTGTGTGTGTGTGTATGTATTATTAGCAAAAGGAGAGGTAGACTCTAATAGGCAGATAACTGATGTGGAAAGAGGAATATGTCCTGGAAATCTGGGGGTCTACCACATAGCAGCTGTGAGACTTTTGGCTCATCATTATCTTGGACTTCAATTTCTTCATCAACATGTAAAGCCACAAATTTGAAGTAGATGAAATCTAAGTCCTTTCCAAATACAAAATGTTAAAAAAGCCACATTTTTTTCCATTTTGCATGCCCTATAAAATGTTTGTCAGCCACTTTGCTTATTAAAAACTTGTTAAATAATGAGACAATGAAGTAGTTTACTTGTTAATAAGTGAGAGAGGTAATATTTTTACCAAGGGAAATGCTGAGTAGATATCAGAGAAGATAACTAATAAACTCAAAACCATAAGAGCAAACATCAAATTCTCACAGTTCCATTTCGGGACTCTGTTCACTTTCTAATTGAATTTTCCTATTTGAGGAGACCTAGAAGCTTCTGGTTCACTAAACTGCCTCCATATTTAATATGTCCTTCTCAGGTTAGACAAGCCGAGCTATTCTGAGCTCAGCCATTCCAATATCTCATCACATTCTTCCTGATTTATTTCTTCTGTCTAATGTACTTCCTGTCAGTTTCATTAATTTTTTTCTGTATAATTTCTTTTTAACATCTTCCTGTTCCGGAGTGCCATATTTGCCCATTTTCTTTTGGTATCAGATCAATTTTTAATTTGTGGCTTCTGTTTCTGTGTCATTTTTAGCATTTAAAATTGTATTCTCTGCTCTTGTTATCTCAAACTGCAGAAAAGCAATCAAGTGTAATTGCAACTAAACATAAAATTAAAATAAGAAAATACACAAAAAAGACAGTCACTGGGGAGGCAAGGAAATTATGATCATATGCAAGAAAATGAGGAAGAAAGTTTCACAGTCCCAAAGCAATGACTCTGTTCAAGGATAAGTGCTGGTGGAGGGAAACACTGGACAGCAGCTACCTCTGCATAAAACACTCTTCTTCCCTTCTCCAGTCCTCTTCTATGACTAACCAACCCCTCAGGCTTCCTGTCTACCTACTGACGAGTCATAGGCTCCACCAGCCCCAGAGGTAATTTCCTCTCACTCAAGACAAACCCTGTAATCTCCCCACTTCCATGGGGAAATGTTAGAAGGTCACCCCAAGCTGCCTTTTCCTCCTGAAGATTTTTGCCCCAAGTGGCAGTTTGTTCTCAGGGCCCTTCCCCTAATATGTCCTTCATATGGTCATTGCCTTCCACACAGCAGGACCTCACTATACACGAGCACATGAAACATACGAATGGAGTCCAGTGAATGAATGCAAATCACTCCCTGAAAATCCTTGTCCGCGTCCACTATCTAATATTGTGATAATATTAGATATCACCTAAGATTGTGGCCCCCAACTTTCATTCAGCTTTCACTTCTAGGACACCCACCCCAGATTATATCAACTGCCTGAGAGGTCAATTTGATATTCTTTCACCAGGAACATTCAGTATTCTTCTTTTTAAAAAGGTTTCCTAATCCTGGATGGTCAGTAATATAAATATTCCATGGGCTACAAAATTAATGGTTAACAAGCATGGGAGATTCAGAACTGTGTATTGGTGTATTTTACTACTTAGCAAGTGTGACCTTGAAAAAAATTACTGGTTTCTTCAATGGGTTAGTAATGTATGATGTACTCAATAGATGGTATTTGTAGCCTAAAAGGCGATACAATTACTATATTTTTGTCAGTTGATGATACATTTTCCACATTTTAATGGTGTTGAAATCAGAATGTTTTTCATCAAAAGAAACTTGCCAGCTGTTTACTCTCTCCCCTCAGCTGTTATTAAATTGATGCTACATTTTATAATTGTTTGTGTTTAAGAATCAAGGAAATGTGGTTCTTGGAATGACACTGACCGAAACTTTGGAGCTCTTTTGTGGTAAACATACCTTTCCAGCTAGATTCCCCTCTTTATCATCAGTGTCCTATATCTGAAAGAGAAGAGCCAAAGTCTCCCTTGGGACATATTCTCCCATTTTCAGAGAGCCAAGTTGAGTCACAGAGGCTAATTTACTGGGAAGCTCATCAACTTCCAGCTCCCCATTTTCACAGGCCTCTACTTCTGTGCTGGGAAGGGCCATGATAATGTGTTAATATGGTCAGATATATTTCTAAAACATGCAAATTTGTTTTGTTTTCTTTTTCTTAAAGAGGTCCCCGTTGTATAAGCTTCCAGCCCCATAAAACATAGACTCACACCTGGATGTCACCTAAGGTATTACTGTGGCACAGTTTGTGTTTAGGGTCCTTTGACTCTCTTAAGTATTTCTTTGCCCCGTGTTTCTCTTCCCCTCCATCAAAATCTTCTCTTGAAAAGGACAAATACCATATGATATCACTTATATGTGGAATCTAAAATATGACACAAATGAACCTATCTATGAAACAGAAGCAGAAACATGGATGTAGAGAATAGACTGGTGGTTGTCAAGGGGGAGGCGGGTGGGAGAGGGGTGGGTTGGGAATTTGGGATTAGCAGATGCAAACTGGTATATATAGAATGGCTAAACAACAAGGTCCTACTGTATAGCACAGGGAACTATATTCAGTATCCTGTGATAAACCATAATAGAAAAGAATATGAAAAAGAATGCACAAATATGTATAACTGAGTCACTTTGCTGTACAGCAGTAATTAACACAACATGGCAATTCAATTAAAAATTTTTTTTTAAATAAACTAAAATTATTGCAAAGAAAAAAGCCCTGCTCTTGGGAAAGGATTATTTGATATTAACACCTTAGTGTGACTTTAAATCAGTGTAGTTTGCCTCTTCTCAAGTTATTTACATTCTGCATCCTCCCCTTAATGTAGAATGAAAAATTATTTTTCTAAAATGAAATATCTGGCATTAGCAAACTGACTGATATTTTACTTTGAGCCACAAAGAGAACTTTCTTTCACCCTTAAGCATATACCCAGAAGATACTCTCCTACTGTGCCTACATATAGGCATAGCTCATTGTTGGTTGCCTAAATCAATATCTATCTATTCAACACTATGTTACAAAGTTAGTAGCAGACTAGATTCTTTTGCATGTGAACAGCTGAGATAGCAGATCCAAATGCGATTGAGACATAGACATTACTTTGCTTCTTTTACATTTCTCCCACTATTTTACTCTGCTCATTCACCTTCCGCTCCCTAACTGCCTCCCTCCAATATTGACTGAGCACCTGCCAAGTGACAGGCACTATGGTAGGCACGGGCACATTGAAATAAGCTGTCAACATTATTGAATGAATGAATGAATGAGTGAATGAATGAATCAATCAATGAAACAGTGATTTTTTTTCCAGTAATGATACTACTGTTCTTTCCCTACTAATGTATTTTCATTCTCCAGTTTTCTTCATTAGAGAAGGTTAACATTGTCATTGTCCTCATTTTCCTTTAGTTGTGCATCCAGTTATTCTATGATCCTCACGAATAACTGTTATTCTTTTACCCTCTTCCCCTTTGATATACTTTCATATAATAAGCAGTTGGCTGAGAAAAATGTTTCCTTTTTAATCTATTCGTTACTTCCAAAGGATTAAATATTCCTCTGCCTTACCTAATTCCATGATACTGCAACTAGGATATATTGGAAAAAGGGGTATAATGTTACTGCATTTATTGAGATTTCAAAAGAATTAATCTTTATTAAGTATTATAAGCAATCATAAGCAATGATGATATTAACAAAAGAATGATCACGGTCATATTATAAATCATGTAAACCATTCCCTCCACCATATACATCTACTACCAGGAGTCCTCTGATCACACCCTAAGAAGAACTGTATAAGGTGTATAAGGTGTCTATCCTTTCAGAATTAGCCTAAATGTCACTTCCTCTGGGAAGACTTGCCCAATTTCCCTTCCTTTACAAACTAAGGTAGATACATCTCACCATGGGCTCCTGTAGCACCCTAAACGTCCCCTGTTATAGGAATCATTGCATCTTACTATCATTGCTTGCTTCATTAACTATTTTCCCATTAGACCATAAGGTCTTTGAGGATAACCACCACATCAATCTTGCTCTCCATTTTATCCTCAGGAGTCTGGAAGATATAAGAATGTTATAAACAGTTGATAAATGAAGGAAGGAAGGGAAGAAAGAAGGAAGGGAGGAAGGAAGGAAATTTTCAAATATTAGGGAAGCCAATTGTTCAGTTTATTTAGTATTCAAAATGCAACCATAAGGACAGTACTTTTGGAAATACTTCCCTTATGACTAGGATTTTACCATCTCTTTCCTGTGCCTATTGAATTGCTGAAAATAATATCAAAAAGTGTTATTTCCTCCTCTGATTCCTCTAGGAGATGAAGACACAAATCATAGAGTCCAAGTGACTTAAGCCAAAGTGGTTCATCTTGGTTCTTATGTTATTGTTTTGGAGTCAGCCCAGCTATCCACGCTATACCATCTGTACTGTATCCTGAACATCTCTCACTTTCCCGTCTGACTCTTGCCTGCCTTGAGACACTCTCAACTCTTTCCCTTGACTCATCTCCCAACGTACAGATGATTATCCTCATTCTAATGGAAAGGAGAGAGTGTGTGGATCATCCAAAGGAGTGGGTTGTCCAAACATTGTCCCTGTTAGGCTTTCAAATGCATCACGTAGATTTTCACATAACCAGAATTCACCCACTGCTCAGAAAACTGAAAATTCTTAAGTGGCAGTCCAAATTTGGAAACCACAACTGTTTTTAGTACTGCCTTTCAGGTGCCAAAAATATCACCTATCATATTCTCCAGGGTTCAAAGAAAGAGGAAAGAGGAAAAAAGCAAAGAACAAGTTGAGGATAAAGGTAACATGAAGTGGGCTTCCCTGGTGGTGCAGTGGTTGAGAATCTGCCTGCCGATGCAGGGGACACGGGTTCGTGCCCCGGTCCGGGAAGATCCCACATGCCCCGGAGCGGCTGGGCCCGTGAGCCACGGCGGCTGAGCCTGCGCGTCCAGAGCCTGTGCTCCACAACGGGAGAAGCCACAACAGAGAGAGGCCCACATACCGCAAAAAAACCCAACCCCAAAAAACACAAAAGTAACATGAAGCTTCTCCAGTTACATAAATTATTATTAAAAATAACCACAATAATTGAAACAACAATGATAATAGCAATAAGAACTAGCATTCACTAGCAATTAACAAAACAGGGCCTCATGTGACCTTCCTAATCTCCCTAAGAGGGAAGGAGAATAGTACAGTGGTCCCTATCTGTTGAGTATTAGTTCCAGGAACAATTGTGGATATCAAAATCTGCAGTTGCTCAAGTCCCGTATATAAAATGGTATGGTGTTTGTCTTATAACCTATGCACATCCTTCCATGGACTTTAAATCATCTCTAGATTACTTATACTACCTAATACAATGTAAGTGCTATGTAAATAGTTGCTGGTACATGGCAAATTCAAGTTTTGCCTTTTGGAAACTTCTGAAAATTTTTTTCGTGAATATTTTCAGTCTGTGGTTGGTTGAATCCACAGATGCAGAACACATGGATACAGATACAGAGGGCTGACTGTATTCTTAGCATCCTTGTTTTACAGATGAAGAAACAAAATCAGAGAAGTTACGTGAATGGCCCAAGGTCATACAACCCAAGCCACTAGACTTGGAATCCTATATCCTATCTCTTCTTCAAACAGCCTCACCACTGGTTTATCTAACCAATCTCACACGAATCTGTTTTGGTGGGAAATTTGCCCTTTTTTCCATTACTGTGGACCTAAGGAGAGGTCATTAGGACTTCTCTGAACTTCTCAAAATAGAAAAGAAACAAAGATTACATTTCTAGCTTTTGGATGAGAGTTTCAGTTATATACATATTAAAATCTTACTTGGTCCACCTCCAAACTGGTTTTGGGGGCTTGAAAGAAGTTTGATCACTCTTTCCCAGTTTGTACCCTGGACTCTAATTCCCCAAACCCCCACCCATCCACAGGGGACTTAAGGAACAGCCAAAGTAACTTTTCAACTGGAAAATCTTGGTGACCCTTCTCTGGTCTCCCAGCCCTCATCTCCCCAAGTCAGGCCAGTACCTGGCATATCCTGCACTGTGGTAGAGACTCTCATCCTCGAGGCCCTAACAACTGGGTCCAGTCTGCTGTAGCCAATAGAAGGTCTATTCCATGAATCAAACCTCAAGGAATTTGTGATCCAGTAACACCCCTAGCAGATACCCGTTTAAGGCAATACCTGGCAAGAGCTTTGCAAGAGAGAACTGGAAAAAGAAAACCAGTCAGAGAAATAACTGAATGAGCTACTAAATGAAACAAGGAGCATGGAACTTTGGCAGACAGTATTTTCCAAAGATGACTGAAAAAATATTTCTGGTCTTATATGCCCTTCCAGAACCTTGCCACTCCCCCATCCAGAGAAGTTTATTTCCTCTTGTCTTAAATCCCTATGGATCTTGGTGACTGTTTCAATGTATAGACTGTGGTTGAAGTGATGCCCTATGACTTCTGAGGGTAGATAGAAAAGGTGATAGAGCTTCAACCTGGCTCTCTCTCTTGGGCATCTGACTTTAAAACCTTAGGAGGAAGCCCAGGCCACACAAAGAGGCATTCCGGTTATCAGCCCCACAAAGGTACTAGCTGACAACTGACATCAACTAACTGCCAGACACATGAGTGAATGAGCCTTCTGATGATTCCAGTCGCCAGCCTTTGAATTACCCCAGTCTTTGAGTTTTCCAGCTGAAGCTAATGGAGCAAAGACAAGTTATCCTTATGGGAATTCCTGACCCACAGAATTCATAGTCATAATAGATGATTGTTTTAAGCCACTAAGTTTTGGGGTAATTTGTTGCACAGCAAGACATAACCGGAACAGGAACATAAGCCTGAGGGGACCTCTGAGCATGTTGTATTTGCAACAGCCAAAAGGTGACTCCAGGTCCTATTGCTAATTCTAGCCATCCCCTGCCAGGTGCCTTCTGTATATAGGTTATTTCTCTTGGAGACTCCACTGCTCCTCTCTGCCACCACACTTAGCGCTCCCCTTCCAAGTCCATCACACATGTTTTTAAAGGTCTGAATTTCAATTGAGCACAGGGTTTGAGCCCTTTATTCTAAGTTTCTTTGGCCTTGTCTGGCCAATTCAGGAGGTGAGTTTAGCCACTTATTTCAGTCTCTGAACATTCTGTGATGATGAAGATGTATGCAGTGGTGGAGAGTACTGGGGTAGTGGGAAGAAAGGGAAGAACCTAACTCCTAATCCATTTGTCTTGGCTTTGACCTAGAGCTACCTATTCTACTTAAAGAATTACATGAACACAGCTAGACCCTTCACTCACAGTGCCATGATACCACTGAATCATTACTTCCAATGACAATCCTTTGATCAGATCATTAGGCTCAAAACTGGAAAAGCCAAAAATAGAAGGACTTGTTGTCTTGTACACTAATGTAATACAGAAACTTAGTATAGTGCCTGGAACACAGTAAACACTCAATAAATACCTACTGAATGAATGAATGAAAGAAATTTCTTCCCCTCTTTTTAGAGACCAATAACTAATATTGGATTAGCATAATGTGCTTAGAAACCTGTAGTGTTCAACAGGCTGACATTCTACTCCATTAGGTAACATGTTTTTCAACCTGCTCAAAGTAAGTATTAAACCTTAAAACTGTGAGTTCCTTGAGGGCAGAGACCATGTCTTATTACATTTTGTATCCTCAGCACCTGGCACTTTGCCTGGTACTTGCTAAAAGCTCAGTAAATATTAAAAACTAAGTGAAAGAGGGAAGAGATATGGGAACATACGTATATGTATAACTGATTCATTTTGTTGTAAAGCAGAAACTAACACACCATTGTAAAGCAATTATACTCCAATAAAGATGTTAAAAAAATAATAATAAAAATTAAAAAAATAAAAACTAAGTGAATGTCAAAGAGACTGACAAAGATATTTCAAATAGTTTAGTTCTCCTAGGCTTTGCCTAGTAGGAGACAGTGACAGATAAGGGTGCTGGTCAGTGCACCTGATCCCCAGAGGGATCAGACTGGGATGTAGAAATTCAGAAGTCCTGAGGCCTCCCAGCCTCTGAAGACTCCAAAAGCTATTCTGTAATCTGAGTATGGCATTGGTATGAATACAGAAAAGTGTACAGACCTCCCGTTTAGCAATCAAAAGTGCTTTTCTATGATTGCTCCAAATAGTATTTTTTTTCACAACTAATTTTATAATGAGCCATTCATTTATTTGCCCATTCATTTATTCATTCATCTCATATATATTTTGTGTTTTTGGCCACACCTCACGGCTTGCAGGATCTTAGTTCCTGGACCAGGGATTGAACCCATGCCCTTGGAAGTGAAAGCATGCAGTCCTAACCATTGGACCACCAGGGAACTCCCCTCATTCATCCTATATTAATGGGGGCCTACCTGTTGCTATTTTTCTGCAAAGATATGTTTAATCTGCTCAAAAGAAAGTTGAATGTTCAAAAGGTCCTCATTCCCTGGAAAAGGACCTGACTAGGAAACTAAAGATGAGATATCACCATTTCGTAGAGGCAGATGGAAATTGTAGACATAAGATCCTCACAGTTCAGAATTAACTAATCTAGTGTATTTCAAAACGTGATCTGCATTGGGTGGAATCACTTGACAGATGACTATTAAAAATAGAGATGTCGGGCTTCCCTGGTGGCGCAGTGGTTGAGAGTCCACCTGCCGACGCAGGGGACACGGGTTCGTGCCCCAGTCTGGGAGGATCCCACATGCCGCGGAGCGGCTGGGCCTGTGAGCCATGGCCGCTGAGCCTGCGCGTCCAGAGCCTGTGCTCCACAACGGGAGAGGCCACAACAGTGAGAGGCCCGCGTACCGCAAAAAAAAAAAAAAAAAAAAAAAAAAGAGAAAGAGATGTCTGGGATCCACTCCAGACATACTAAATCAGAACATCAGAAGTAAGACTGGAAACTACAAGCAAACTCTGGTGATTTTGATTGTATTCAAGTTTGAGAACTACTAACTACAGGTGTCGTGCCAGTAGCACCTTCATGCAATTGCTTAATTTAACCTTATCTTCCCCAACATCTCTACAAAAGTAAGATGTTACTTGGATGATTCTAAGACACCTAGGAAGAGTGTAAATGTGGCTCAGAATTGCCAATACCCCAGACCACAATTCCACTGAATGAATGTAATCATTCTCTCCTTAAACTAACCCAAAATAAACTCCTGCAAGAAGAAAGTAAACCTATTCTTCCCTTAAGAAACTCACAATTTAGAAGCCAACTGTTACAAAATGTTTGTTATTAAAATAGAGAAGCTTTTAAACTTGGATATGGTACATTCAAACCCTTCTTAATCTGAAAAGCAACAAACGGCAATCATCAGCTGTGAGAGGTACCTCTTGGCCATGCAAATCCAGACTGCACTATTTTTCTACCCACAGTGCTAACATCCAGCTGGAACCCCGTGACATTTTCCTCGCCTTACCCCCAAACTCACTCCTCTTCTTCCCCAGAGATTTTTACTCACTTTCTGAATTTTCCTAATCTGGTCAGAGAGTGTGTCTAACAGGCGAGTTTTCAGGAAGTCCATCACCTTGACCACCCGGCCATCAATGTAGCAACTGGAATAAAAATAAAATAAGAATCAGAGAAAATCTCGAGCAGGAGACTACAAATATATTTCTCTAGCCAGAGGTCTCTGTTGCTTGAGGAAAGAGCCCAGGGTTCACTTGGGCTCTTACATTTTAAGAAGTTTTGATCCTGGGTACTTTTCAAACAAATAATATACTTTTTATCCTCTTCATTTTCACCTCCATTTGTGGGCTAATATTGTGATTTTTTTCAGCCTTTGTCCATTGAAACTGCATTTATTGCTCTATAGGAGCTGACAGGACTCTGTAACACAATTGGGTAATGGGGAAAAGCTTAGTTGTGTTCCCCCTAGGGAAAGTAATTTAACACCCCTCCCATACCATCCCTACACCCACCTTAAAGTAATAAAGGTATGTGAGAGGTTTGAAAGACTACTCATACATTTTGAAAGGTTTCCACACCTTTAAATAAGAAAACACCAACCACAAAAATCTGATTTAGTGCAGTGAGCAGGTCTCAAAGAGTTCATCTCCAGTTCACTTCCCTGGGCAAAATACCTTGTAGTCAACCTCCTTCCACCCCCAGAATAAATGAAAGGATAAATGAATAAACAAATAAATAAGTCAGACAGATTAAAGTCCAGGTGCCCTCTCCTAAAATAGCAACAAGTTTGGCACACATCAGTGTGGTGGTGTCTCCTGTTTTGTTAGGTAGCTTAAGTGAAACATCAAGTTGTGCTGATACTACGTTGTTAACATTTAACCAAAACAGGTCCATCTGGCTTTGTGGGGACTCTCTGTGTGAATCTTTACCCTGAAGGCTAAGCCCAGGATTAGGTGACCTTCATTATCTCAAACCGCCCAACACTCATCTTTGCAAAATTCCAAATTAAATCGATTTAATTTAAATCAATGCTTATGACTCCTGGGTGCCTTTTCCAATCCACTTAGGTCTCCTTGGCTGATGGATAATGATAGATTATGTCATTTTTAGTAAGACACCAACTTCTCAGTACATATTATAGAACTATAATTCTAATTCTAGTACTAAAAAATTCCTTTTAATGTTAAATTCCCATACTAATATGTGATGTAGTGGAATGGTTAAAATTCTTTTGTAATTGCACTTTCAACCAGGTGCTCCGGTTGAAGTGAGGGTGGGAGATGAGTTCCTCCCACTCAGCCTTCCCCTTGGCTTGCCTCACCACCTCACACATTTCCACAGAATCCAATGTTTAAATCATTTGTATATTGGAAGGAGTATGGGTTTTGGAGCCAGAGATACCTGAGATCAAATTCCAAGTCAGGTATTTACTACCTATGTGACCTTGGGCAAGATGTTTGGCCTTTATGGACCTCAGTATTCTTATTCTTAAGAGCGAGGTAACATATCTACTACTCAGGATTGTTTGAAGATCAAGCAGATAAACCTAAAGTGTCTGGCATATAGTAGGCACTCAACAACTCTTAGTTCTTTTCTGATTTCTCTAATTTTCAGCTCACAAAGATGGGGTCATAAATAACAGGGGTCTGACTGTGTGTATAGAATTCTAAAAGTGAGGTGATTGTGTCAAAGGGTACATGCTTTTGAAAATCTGGGTGGTTACTTATATTAGGGGATAAAACAAACCAATGACATGACCTTTCACCTCATTCCTGGTATAGATGCTAGACTTAGATCCAATAAACATTTATTATGTGCAACACACAGAGCTGGTAATGTCCATGTCCATTACCTCACAAACCTCTTTCTATTAGTGCTCCACTGTCAGCACCTCCAATTTTTTTAAAGTTGTGATTACATAGTATACTACCTGAAAGCCAGGCATATTAAAACACTGTAGTGTTCAAATTAAAAATAATTCATGAAATGTTAATGTAACACACATTGAAGGACATGAACATTTGTACTATATTACATGATGATTACACATATGATGAAAATGTACTGTAATTAGTGTTCTTTTATGTTCTAGTCAAATATATTATAGTTTCCTCTTTTTTCTTTGTTAGCTCCCAGTAACTATTTTAAACAGCAGAGTTTATAAGTTTTGCTGGCAACACATATAGTTTAATGCTCATTGAGATAAAAGTGCCAGATGTACTTTTTCAATATGTAGCATTCCCTGTGAACATCCTTCCTATCCCACAAAATCCACAGCCCAGGGTTGAGGGACCTCCACTTGTCCCCTCCTTCCTTTGGTCTCATTTCTCAAGTACATGAAACTTGGAGTTAGAAAACCTTGGTTCAGTCCCAGCTTTGCCACATACTACCTATATGATACTGGGTTTCCCCTTCTTTAAAATCAGTTTAAAAAGAACCCCAACCCTACAGTATTTTCACAGGGTTACTGTACCGATAAAAATGAGAAGAAATTCTGGGCACAGAACCTGGCACATAAAAGGTATTCAATAACCAAAACTACCCTCCAGGTTACTTAAGTACCCAAGGTGGCAGCAACCTAGACTGAAAAGCCATGGGATGGGGTGAGCAGGGGAACATCTGTCTGGAGAAAGACAGTATGTTCATCCACCATAGGATTTGGAATTAGGGAATTATGGAGGAGCAAAAACGGACTCTGGATTTCCAGTAGGTGGGAGGCAGAGAGAGAGAGAGAGAGAAAGAGAGAGATGGAGAGGGCTGTGATTCTGTTCCAAAAATCTGGAGTTTGAAAAGACCTTAGTGGTCATGTGGTCTGAAGTAGGTAAGTCTGTGATGACATCCCTGGGAAGTGATTATCTAGGACAGGGAACACACTCTCATACACTACTAGTACTGTTCCACTGTACCACAGCTCGGCTCCAGGGAAGGCTCTTCTTCCATGGGTCTAAAATTGGCTCCCTCTTACTGTTCACTCAATGGCTGTTTTCTTGGACCTGGGAATAGTCCAATTCCTCCTTCATGTGACATGTGGGGGAGGAATTCCAGTAAAAACTTTGGTTTAAACTTTTTAGAGCCTATTTTTGGCCCCGATTTTAACCTAACAAGCTGGATTCAATCATTCTCAGTTGGTCTCAGGCTATTCCTGTGGGCTATGAATTAGACTGGAGCAGGAAGAGCTCCAGGCAGGAAACCAGTGTGACAAGGTTATCTTATCTCAACAGTGCAGGCAAGAAGAAATCTGGGTCTAAGTAAGGGAGATCACGGAAAAAGTAAAAGTGAGAGCCTGTGAAGAAACAACTAATAAAATAAAGCTTCTGTAGTGAGTAAGAGAGATAGGAAGGGAGTCAATGATGACCACGAGCTAATGAGAGAGAATGTCTTCGAGAACATTGGTGCCAAGGACACGTAGGCTTAGTCAGACTCGGTTTTAGGTTTGTCAAAGGAGATAAATTATTCTGTTTGAGATATCAAAGACCCAGAGAATATCAAAGAGAAAATATGCAACAGGTACTTGGAGATGTGAGAAGTCAGCACAGAGAAAAATTGAGACAGAAAACGTTGACCCGGTTGTTTTTTTCAGTTTGTAAGTAATGAATGGAGGCACGGCCGTAGATGAGCTCTCTAAGAGAATCAGAGATGTTAACAGATACGGCAGAGACCCTCTAAAATTCTCAGATATGGCCCTGGACATTGCCTCTATCTTTGGCCTAAATAAGAGTTCCTTCCTTCCCCAGCCTGACCAACACAGTGTCTTTTTAATAATTTCAGTCTGAGTCAGATTCACACTTGGATGCCAAAGGAATTCCCATATTATACTGTGAAGTTTCAGCAACTTTATTTGCAAACATAAACCCACATTTATATTGCACTATGGAAATAAGAACTTTGGTCCTCCAGAATTTAGTATTCCTTTTTAAGAGAGGGGATAATTTAACCATAGGTATGAATTGATAAATACCTGAGCCTTTTTCATGGGTAACCCTGGACAATTAGCTTGCTGCACTTACCCTTCATAAATGTGAAGCTTCTAAGAAAACATTCAATGTCAACAGTCTGTGGTTATTTGAAAAACTCCTGCCTATTACAGAGCTTTGATTCTCTGATAGTGGCTGCCTGTAGTAAAAGGCTCAATACATCATTTAGATTTGGACATGATAGCCTGTGATGACACTTGGTAAGAATAAATTGTTAAAAATGGTAAAGATGGTGATTTCTAACTAAGACTGGGTAAGAGGAAGTAGGATTGGATTCCACCAGACTGTCCAGTGACCTGGGGGCAACTCTCTCTGCTTTCCTCTGTCTTCTTCACTGGGAAGATACAGATGATTCTGAGCTACCAACTGGTCTCTCCTGAAGAGTTAACTAGTTTAGTAATGGATACAAAGGCACCAGAAGACCCAACAAATCAGAGAGGAAAGGAAGGATTGAGGGAAGGAAAGAGAGAGGAAGGAAATTTGCCAATTAGAGGTGCTTTGGCATCTTCCACATAAACCCTGGCAGAATGGTTGGCTCTAGAAACACTTAGACTGATAATTTTAGGTAAATCATAGTCCTCCTCTAAGTTCTCTTGAAATTTCAGCATCTCCTAGGGTCACACCACAGGTGGCTGAGCTGTTCAACTAAAAGCTGAAGCCAGGAGAGGCTGTGCAGAAATAACCTTTCTGTGAACTATTACTACAAATGCAATGAGCTTGAAACCTTTGTGTGTGGACAAACAGCCTGTTCTCAGTACTGGCAACCATCATTCCTTCCTCAGCTGGCCTCTAGATTGGCAGGTCATATCAAGCACATACTTGGGGAGGTGGCAAAGATGGCAGAGTATACATGGTAAATGGAACTACTTACCAATTCATTCACCAACTCTCTTGCTCTTCTTAGTTTTAAATTTTATTTCTAGTTTATTACCTTTCATCTTACAGTAAGTCCCCTACATATGAACCTTCAAGTTACGAACTTTCAAAGATGTGACTGTGCATTCGCATGTCCAATCACATAAGTTAGTTCACGTGAAATTGCAGCTTGCCCTCCGTCTCCTGTTGCTGACTATCCTTCAGCTCTACCATCTCCCATCTCCTCTCCCTCCTCCAGTCAGTAACTCTTCTTTCCTGTTCACTTGATGTCAGCCCCTGTGTGCCAGCTGTTGGACTGTACTACTGTACTTTTCAAGGTATTGTATGTAAGACTAAAAATGTTTTCTTTATTTTTTGTATTTGTTTATTTTTTAAGTATTATTTGTGTGAAAAGTATTATAAACCTATTACAGTACAGTACTCTATACCCGATTGTGTTAGTTGGGTACCTATGAACAAACTGGACTTATGAACAAACTGGACTTATGAACATGCTCTTGGAATGGAACTCTTTTGTATGGTGGGGACTTACTGCATTTAAAATTTTGCCCTTTATCTGTTGATTGTAAAAGAAACAAGTGCTCATTATAGACGAATTAGAAGATGCACGTAAATAAAATTAAAATATGAAAATGAAAAATCATTGATAAACCCAACACCTAGAGAAACTTTTTTAACATTTTGCCTTGTACCCTTTCAGACTTTCCATAGTAAATACACATAAAATTTCCCATAATTAGTTATTTTTAAAACTTACTCCAGGTCCTATTCCACAAGCGTATAAACTTAAAACTGTCCCAGCTGAGATTCCCAAGCCCATATCGCAGAGATACTGCCAGAAATATTAGAGACTCCAGGTGAAATCATCTCACTCGTATTTTAATTCCATTCTGGCCAGTTAGGGATCTTCTGCCAGGGGCAGGTCTCATCTCCTTTCTTCTCTGCCAGCCAGGTTTTAACCCTGATTCCCCTCCCCCCTTTCTCTAGGCCCCTAGATTTAGTCTTCAGGATTGTACCCCAATTAGCCACTTATGCCCATTAACCTCTTAAAAAACATTTAATGAGGAGAGTTTGTTGTCCAGGGGCAGCTGGTTTTGTTTACCGGGCTCTTGACTTTAAAAGGAAAAACCTTTGCCCCTTATTATCTGACCTCTTCTTTTATTTCAGGTAATTGCATTAGTGCTGGCTTCCCAATGCTCAGGAATTTCCGGACCTATTTTGCTGCCTGCTGCTTTCAGGGAGGAGGGGCAGTCTGCTCAGAATTCTTACACCCAACCTCCTGCCTGGGCAGGTAATTCCATAAAACTGGGGCCTTCCCCACTGGATGAGGAGAAGCTTGGATAATCATTAGAACAACCCTGTTGACCTATAAAAGCTATTCTGACACCTTGAAATCAGTCAGACTAGAGGCTGACTCTAGTCTCTCCAAAGCTTTATAAATTGTATCTGCTCCTCCTCCAAAGGCCTCACTCTGGGTTCCTACTGAGCACATTCTTCTCACACATGCCTTTAGGTTTTCTTTCTGAGGCTACACTATTCTTCATTTTCTTTGCCATGGTTCAGTCTTCCCATCTTGTGTTCAGAACTACTTTGAGCAGGTAGAGCTTGAATGAAATGAATACTGTTAGGAAAAAAAACCCTACAAAATATAGATATTTCTTTGGCTTTCTTCAACCAGTTCCTATATAATCCATACAGGAGCCACCCAGCTGACTAAAGGGCTGTGGTTCAGGAATTTCAAAGTTTGTACCCTGGAAAAATGTTATCAGTGAAAACTTATACAAGTAAAGGTCAGGATGGTGGGCAATCCCTGAGGCACATACTGGGTACTCAAAAAATATATTTAATGAAAGCATGAGTATCTGTATAATCTAACCCACAATGAGCCAAAAGGGTGGCCCTGAGGCTCACGTACTGTCCCAAGGGCCCCATTTTCTTGAACTTCTCTCTCTCCTAATTTCTTGCACACTTTGGGTCCTGAGCTTCGGGCCCTAATCATTCTCCCCAGTGAACAGAGTGCATGTGGAGAGACACTTTGTCTTGGCAGGGGCTCAAGCAGCTGGCCCTTGATTCTAGCAGTGATGAGGAGAGCTCTAGGGGAGCAGGGAAGGAGAGAGATAGGAAAGCCATCTGCAGCTCCAGCTATCGGAGTGGGCTCTGAGCAGGGCACCTCTGGGAATTTTCAGGGTAGCAGCACATCATGGCACCAAAAGTGTGAGCAGGAGTGGATCCGTGTGTTTGAAGTCTGAAATGTAAACAATTTGTGGGACCCTCTTTAAGAAAAAGAAATAAAAAGTACAAAACACAAAATTAGGTGCAAAAATAAATATTTATTTAGGATGACAAAATAAATCACAACAAATTCCCAGAAAAATTTTTTCGAGTCCCTTTTTTCTCAGAGCTCTTTAGGCAATTTACCAGAAATGTTTACACAGCAATGCTTCCCCCTCACCACCTAGAACATTCTGCAATTCTCATCAACTCCCAGCACTCCTAGGAACCAATGCAAGTGAAGGGCTTGAAGCTTAAGTCATTAGCTTCATGGTCAATCTAATTGTGGGTCATCAATAATAGGAATGGCAGGGTCTAAGTCACTGGAATCTAACCATCTATGTGCAGTATTTATTTTAGTTCAGGGTTTGGAAATTGGGAGCTTATACAGTTACCACATCCTTTCCCTGACCTCTTTTCATATAATTGTCATTGTAGCTGAATAGCACAACTAACTTAACTATAATTAGGTTAGTGCATTTCTAACTAGGAGAACACAGAAAGAATGAGGAAGGGAGGAGCCATATATGTATTAAGTTTCTTCTTATTTGCTAGCTGTTTCACATATAGTGTCTCATTTAACCTCGTGAACACTCTCTGTTTGCAGATTATAAACTGTGGCTCCTACAGGAACTAGGAAACCAGAGACCAACTAGGTACTAGGCGACAGATACCAAAAACTTTCCTCTCTGTTCTGCCAAGTGGGGGAGCTATGCATACTACTGCACTCAGTTCATTTGTCCTGTAATCAAGTACAGATGCTTTTCAACTTCCTTTAGTCTTTCCTACTTCAACTATCTCGACCACTTAAACAATACTGAACTAAACTCAAATTTCTCAAGAAAACAAAACAATTACAACAAATAAAAACAAAAGCAAAACAACAACAAAAGCAAAAACCTGGAGAGATAAGTAAAGGAATGGAGGTGGTATAACTTTACTCTTTTCCTTGCAAAAATGTTTTTCAAAGTATTTTATTAGTAATTGTTACATGAAGAAAAGGGGCTCCATGGTCAAATAAGTTTAAGAAATGCTAGGTTAAAACCAAGTTAAGTAGTACTTCCTGTTCTAGCCATCATGGAATAGATCAGAATTACCCTCCTGTCATAGACAACCTGAAATCCAACACAAAATATATATAACAACTGTTTGAAGGAATCGAACAGCAGCCAACTCAAGCTGTGATCCTTGAGAGGGGAGAGGTACATAAGGTAAGCCCCGCATTCACCTGGGCTTGCTCTTCTGGATAGGTTGGAGACAATTTATTGACCACCAAAATTTTGTGCCCCCCTTCCACATTGCAGAGCTGTTGCCAAGAAGCAGCTACCTAGCCAGAACCTACTATACCTCTGCCTCCATCACAAGAGGGGTGCCCATAAGACTAAACAGGTCAAAGCATTGTGAGCAGAAGTAATGTGTCACATTAGGCTGAAGTAGTTGGAGATGTGTATCACTTCTGAGCAGAAATCAAGAAGCCATGTCCTTCCTTATAGTTTCTTTTCTCTATTGCCAGATGAATGGAGGAGTCTCCAAGGAAAAGCCACAAGACAGAAAAATCCTGGGTCCTGGAATATCACATAAAAGGCCATCCACCAGGTACCTCAGCACTGGATGTGACATTAGTGAGAAACAAACTTCTATTGTTAAGCCACTGAGATTTGGGGGTTTATTTATAAAAGCAATAAGTGTTAGATTTCCTAGTGCATAGGTATTCATTATAACAAAACTCCATTCAACCAACTGATGTGTTTGACCAACAGTGCATAATAAAAATGTTGTCCTTTGAGAGGAAATGGTCCCTGGTACGAAAATAAAAAGATTAACCCAGAGAACTCTAGTTAATTCTAGTTTGAATTGACTGGGTAACTATAAACAATGGGCTGAATTCTAATATGCAAGGACAGCTGAGGAGGGGAGAGATCATTCTTATTCTTCTATATCTAGGCAAACTGAGTCCAGGGTGAAAACAATGACTAAGGTGATTACTAATGACCAGAGAGGACATGAAATCTAGAATAGTGGGAGGCAGGTCAATTAATGGAAGTCACATATCAGTGGGTGGCGGCCTTTTGACTCTATATCCAGTATCCTCCACTAGTCCTCTGGTGAAAACTTGAGTATTAACTCTGAGGGATAGCCATAGTTTGAGGTAGATTCATTTAGGCAGCATCATTGTCAATGGAATCATATGTCCTAACTAGCATGTATCAGACAAGCAGGAAAACCAGAGGTTCAATTCTCCCCTGCATGATGTTGCTTACTTCTAGGCACCCAGCACTCATAACTGTGCATGTGTGCATACACACACACACACACACACACACACACACACACACACACCCCAAACTGCTCCTCTAGCTACATTCACCAATACTCTGTATATTTTCATTCCTGCATCTAACTTTTATTCCCAGCAAACTCAATGTCATAGAGCTACACATCCTTGAAGTATACTCACTGTGTAGAATATTTCACCTGGAGAAAAACCTTACATCAAAATAATTCTTTTCACAACAACTGCCATGTCTTCGTTTTAAAAGAAATGCTAGCTCTCACCATATAAAGCATTAAAAGGAACTATTTATCAATATCATGAATATATGTGTATGTACACACATGCATGTGTGTGTATGTGTGTATATACGTGTTAAGAGAGACAGAGATTGAGACGGAGAGAGGTATCCATCTACTAGTTAGATTTCAAGATCGGGGTAAATATTACGTTGCTTCTTGTGTTTTATGGTATGTGAATGAGCCCCCAAAGAAACCATTTCTGGTAGGATATTTTAAATTTCAGTATTTGCATTTTTCTGTAATTTAATTTGAGTATCATTAATGTTTTAAAGTTTTCCTTTAAACAGATTATTTTTAATTGCTATATTCTTTGATTCATAATTTTAAAATACAATAAAAATAATTCTGTTACAAAAATACATACTCATTTTAAAACTTAAACATGATAACAAATAGAACAAAGAATTTAGTAATTAAACCAAATCTCAATGCACCACCTTTATCAACATTCAGAGAAAATCATGCCATTCAGCTCTGTATGTCTGTATATATATATATCTATAAACATACATACACATGTATACATACATATATGCATAATAAAGTACTGATATCAATAATTTTAGAGCAACGTTATCTGATATATCAGATACTAGTTCCTTAAAATGTTTTTTATAAAAAATTTTAAAAGATGGAGTCATTATGCTTTTGCTTTAACTATGTTCAACTTTAGACAGTATATATCAACTGCCTCTGTGAAAGATAAGGGTATTACTCCTATTTTTCTACAACATTGACAGCCATATCAGCCAGTGTGATAATTTTTGCTTCAACCATCAATCATAATTTAGAAAACTCAAGAGGAGAAAGAAAGTCTATTGCCTTTTTTTGCCTTTTGCCTTTTTGTTTTTCCTCCTAAATGATGTTCCAAGTTTCCATCTTTTATCATTTCCTTTCTTTTTAGAAAACTTACTTTACCCATTCTTTTAGGTAGGTCTTTGTCAACAAATTCTTAGTTTTCCATCATCTGAAAATGTCTTGATTCCCCTTTCATTCCCAAAAGATATTTTTGCTGGATATAGAATGCTAGGTAGACAATTCTTTCCTTCAGCCCTTAAAAAACTGTTGTGCCACTTTCTTCTGGCCTCCATGATTTCTGATGAAAAAAATCTGCTGTCATTTGAATTGCTTTTTACCTATAATTAAGCTGCCATTTCTCTTACTGGTTCCAAGATTTTATAGAGCTTTCAGCAGTTTGAGTATGGTGTATCTTGGTATGGATTTCTTTGAGTTTATCTGTTTGGGGTTTACTCAGTTTGTTGAATTTATAGGTTTATGTCTTTTGCCAAATATGGGAAGTTTTCAGCCTTTAGTTCTTTAGGTATTTTTTTTAGTCTCACCTGCTTTCATTCTGGGGCTCCAACAACATAAATGTTAGATCTTTTGTTTTGGTCCTGCAGATCCCTGAGGCTCTGTTCATTCTTCTTCTTTTTTTTTTTAAAATCCAGTCTATGTTTTTCTCTGTTGTTAAGACTGGGTAATTTCTGTTATTGTATCTTCAAGTTCACTGATTTTTTTCATCTGTCTCCTCCATTCTGCTGTTCAGCCTATCTACTGAATTTTTTATTTCATTTTCTGTACTTTCAATTCTAAAATTTCAATTTGGTTCTTTATATCATTTATTTCTTTGTTGAGACTTCCTATTTCTTTGCTATCTTTCTATTTTTTTCATTTGTCTCAAGAGTATTTGTAATTGCTCATTGAAGTATTTTTATGGCAGCTGATTTAACATCCTCATAATTTGAGCATCTATGTTATCTTAATGTTGGCATCTGTTGATTACCTTTTCTCATTGAATTTGATATTTCTCTGGTTGTTGGTATGATAAGTGATTTTCACATGACATCTGGTTATCTGGGGTATTGCATTATAAGACTCTGGATCTTAAATCTTATGTTTTGGTTGGCCTCCTATGACACCACTCTGGCAGGGTAAGGAAGGAATACTGCCTCCCTACTGCCTGGTTTGACAGGCCTGGTTTACTTGGCCTCCATTGACACTCATGGATTAGGGAAACTCCTTACTGTTGTATGTGTGTAGTAGTTTCAGCTCCCCACTAGGCCTCCATTGATATACTAACCTGACTTCAAGGGTAGGAGTACCTTGTTACTTCTCCCCATGTGGCCTCCACTCACATGGGTGGGGAGTAACCTCATTCCTTCTGGGTGGTGGTAAAAGTCCTGAGTCTCCACTAGGTATCCTCTGACAGCATCCCAGGGGGGAGGGGAAGAGGCACCTCATTTCTAACAGCTGGGGGTGGGAATCCCAGCTCTCCATTCAGTCTCCACTAACAATGAGTGGGGATGGTGGGGAGGGTCTTTGTTATAACTTAGCAGGAATGAAAGTCCCAGCACTCTTCACTAGGTCTTCACCAATGGGGGCACTGAGATACCTTATTATAGCCTGGCCAGGGGGATGGTCTCAGCTCCCTGCTTGGCTTTTGCTGGCAGGGATAGGGGTGGGGATGGTACCACAGTTTTTTTTTTCAAGTGGTTGTGTTACTGGAATAGAATGGTTATTGTATAAAAGTTTTCTGTTTTGCTAGGTTGTTCCTTTTCTGGTCCTCCGGCTACAGAGAACTGGCTTTGGTTGGGGCATTTTTTGTTTGTATCCATTGGTGCTTCTGGGTTGCCAGCTTTTCTAGAACGAACTCTGGGATATATGAGGCAAAAAAAAAAAAAAAAAAAAAAAACCCAAACCAGGAAGCTCTCCACTGTACTGTTTGTTCCCTGGTTTCCAGTCTACCTTATTCTCTCCAACTTTCAGAATTTTTTCATGTTTGTTTTATAAATAATGGCTAGGACTTTTAGTTGTAGTTAATCAGAGGAATAAGGAAAAGTATGTATACTCCATCATTCTTGAAGTGAAAGTTTTTATGTTTATCTTTAACTGTAATTCCAACAATTTGAATTTTAATTTTTAATCTTAATATTTAAATATAGAAAATTCATTTGATATTTACAACCAATCCTTTTATCATAATTTCTCCATCATGACTCCTTTTTTTGTTCGGCTGCTTCATCTTCAAGTAGACATTTCTACAAAGCCTCATGCATAACTAAATTTTCCCTAAGTTTCTGTGTGCTTGAAAACTGCTATCTGCTCCCTTTGACAAATCAGGTACATAGAATTGGATGATATAAGAGTCTTCCATAATAAATGAAGGAGGTTAAATATCAGATTTTCAATTTTAAGTATCTCTGACTACATTAAAGGTTATAACCAGAAGACAGCTAGTTATGATTGCTTAGGAGAAATGCTTAGATATCACTCTCCTAGAAACAATAAAATTCCCTCTACCATTTTAACAGAATGTCCCCCTTCAAAAAGAGAAATTAATGATAAGGATGATGATGATAGTATAAAACTAACAGCTATTGAATGCTTAGTATGTGTCATGCATCACATACATTATATAATCTTCACATAGTATTATGAGATAATTATTTATCCAATAAACACTTATGGAGTGCATACTATATGCTAGCTATACTCTAGATTCTAGGTAGAGTTCTGTTAGTGTTCATGTTTTACATACAGAGAAACTGAGTCTCAGAGAAGTTAAATACCTTGCTAGTAAAATGGCACCAGCCAGTATTTGAAGTGAGATCCGTATGATGTTTAATCACAACATATACTTACTTTATAGCTGAGTAGATATAATAAATACATCAGTACCATGAAATAAAATTCAAATTCCTTGGACTAGAGCTCAGAATGTATAATTATATTATTTGTAACTGACAGAGGATTTGATTAGATTTATTTAGCTAATAGAAATTTTAATGTCATAATTTCAAGGTAAAATTTCACATATCTCTCCACAAAGGAATGTTTTCTTACCATCTTTCCCTTTAAAAAATTTCAGAGAATTGAAATTTTCATGGTACCCTAAAATATCCTATTTTTTCCCCTAGAATCGCCTACAAATTCAGTTTGATTATTGACCTCAAAAGGGCCTGAGAATCAGGGAAAACATCAGCATGTTGTCTTCCCTGTGGTTAAGAATATGTGTTTGAACATGAAGCATAAGCAAACTGACTGCTATCATTGCAAAGATGTTTAGAAGAACAGCTCCCTTTTAAAGAATTATTTACATTTTAAAGAGTTCATCAATCATGAGTTTAACAAGACAGAAATAAAAAGCAAATAAGTTCTGTTTCTTTTTTTTCTTGAGAGACTCAATGATAGTTGGCTTTCTAAATTAAGAATGAAAACGGTAAATTTTCATTTAATATATTCTGTTTACATATTTGGACAATTAGAGTAGAATGAAGTATACAGTCATCCCTTGGTATCTGGGGGGGACTGGTTCCAGAACCCTCCTCCTTACCCCCTGCCCCCAAGGGGTACCAAAATCTGTGGATGCCCGAGTCCCTTATATAAAAGGGTGCAGTATTTACACATCACCACGTACATTCTCCCTTATACTTTAAATCATCTCTAGATTACTTATAATACCTAATACAATGTAAATGCTGTGTAAATAGTTGCCAGTCAATGACAATTCAACTTTTGCTTTTTGGAACTTTCTGGAAATTTTTTTTCAAATATTTTCAATCTACAGTGGGTTGAATCCACAGATACAGAACCAATGGATATGGAGAGTCAACTGTATAAAGAAAATAAAAACAGGAAAATAGGGGGAAAGAATGAGCAACAGCTGGATCTCCCTGTCAGGGATCTTTTGGTTTCCCCAAAACTCAACTCACCCTCCTTCTCTGTTCTTTATCTCTGCACAGCCTACCAAGCCTCACCACCAAACAACTAGCCCCACATACACACTTCTGGACACCTGCTTCTTCCTATCATTAGCTCCTAAACCTACCTCTCCTGCTCCTTTAACTCTAACCATCACCTGTCCAATTCCACCTCTATCAATGAACCACAACAGAGCAGTTTTTAGCAACCCCCCCTCCTTCCCCAGTCTCCTGCTATCTAGTCCCTACTCCTAACTTCCTGAATGATCTATCACTTGGACTGGCAAACCAAGCTTCAACCTCTGATTTTTTCCCTATCTTGTGCAACCATTCTTGACAAAACTGCAATGTTTACCTACACAATTGGTCTTTGGAGGCCTTTACCTGATCAGCCTTCTCCACACAAAGCCCAGGCTTAACTGAATGGTGTCTTGGGCTAATGTGTCACCTGGACTCTATCCCTTATCCCAGTGGTTCTTAATCCTGTCTACGTCTGTATTAACTAAGTGAAGATAATAGCTCCTCAAACAAAATTTTCACTTATTAGATAGTGATCCGGACAAGGAACTAGGAGACCCCTGTTCTGTCAATCACTAGTCTTGTGACCGTAAGCAAGTCACTTAACCTCTTTTATCATCTCATCTATCAAGGTAGTTGGTTGGCCTAAATCAAGGGTAGCTAACAGTACTCTGTCAGTTTTTGCCTCATGTATTTTGATGCTCTGATATTAGATACATACACATTTAGAATTGTAATAACTTGGAGAATTGACCCCTTTATTATTGTGTATTGTCCCTCCTTATTCCTAATAATTTTCCTTGTTCTAAAGTTGGCTTTGACTGAAAGTAATATAGTTCAAGCTTTCTTTTGATTCATGTTAGCATGGTATATCTTTCTCCATCTCTTTACTTTTAACCATCTGAGTCTTTATATTTGAATTGGGTTTCTCGTAGACAATATATAGTTGGGTTTTGGTTTTGCAGCCTCTCTGCCAGTCTCTGTCTTTTAATTGGTGTATTTAAACCATTCACATTTAAAGTGATGATGGATATAGTTGGGAATAATATTTGCTGTGTAAGTATTTTCTGTTTCATGCATCTGTTCTTTTCTCTTTTGTCTCCTTTTTTTCTGTTTCTCTGGTTTTAACTAAACATTGTACATAATTACATTTTATCTACTTTTTTTTTTTTTTTTTTTTTTTTTTGCGGCACGTGGGCCTCTCACTGTTGTGGCCTCTCCTGTTGTGGAGCACAGGCTCCGGATGTGCAGGCTCAGCGGCCATGGTTCACGGGCCCAGCCGCTCCGCGGCATGTAGGATCCTCCTGGACTGGGGCATGAACCCGCGTCCCCTGCATCGGCAGGCGGACTCTCAACCACTGTGCCACCAGGGAAGCCCTTATCTCCTTTTTAGCAAGCAATTAAACTTCTTTCTAAAACAAAATTTTAAGTAGTTGTCCTAGAGTTTCCAATATATGTTTTAAACTACTCTAACACTATACCTCTTCACATGCAGTACAAGTACAGTATAAAATATTATCCTCAATTCCTCACTCACATGTCTTACAATATTGCTGTCATTCATTTCCTTTATCCATATTCTATGATCACCCAATACATTGTTGTTATTATTACTTTAAACAAACAGCTTTTAGATCAATTAAAAATAATTTAAAAATAAGAAAAATAAAAGATATTGTTTTACCTTCATTTATTCCTTCCCTGACACTCTTCCTTTCTTTATGCAGATTTGAATTTCTGGTCTATATCCTTTTCCTTCTCTCTAAAACACTTCTTTCAATCTTTCTTGCAGAGCAAATCTGCTGGTGATGAATTCCCTCAGTTTTTGTCTGAGAAAGTCTTTATTTCCCCTTCACGTTTCAAGGATAATTTTGCTGTCTATAAAACTCTACTTTGGTGAGTTTTTTTCTTTCAACTTTATTCCACTCAATTCTCTTCATGCTTGCATGGTTTCTTATCTTTGTTTATATTGCTTCATATCACTGTACTTCATATCCTTGTACCCTATAAGCAGTGCTGTTTTCTCCTGGCTTCTTTCAAGGTTTTCTCTTTCTCTTTGGTTTTCTGTAGTTTGAATAAGATAGTATTCCTAGGGGTAGTTTTCTTGGTATTTATCCTGCTTGGTATTCTCTGAGATTCCTGGACCTGTGGTTTTTGTGTATATCATTAGTCTTGGAATGCTTTTTAGCCAATATCGCTTCAATACTTGAATTAGTTCATGCCATTATTGTTTCATTACACTTCTGCTCTATTCCCTCTTTCTTCTCCTTCAGGTATTCCAATTATGTGTATGTTATACACTTTCAAACTGTCTTACAGTTCTTGCATACTCTGTTTTTTTCATTCTTCATTTCCATTTGGGAAATTTGTATTGACCTATCCTCAAGCTCAGATTCCTTAGATGTGTCCAGTCTACTGATGAGTGTACCAAAGGCATTCTTCATTTCTGTTATAGTATTTGTCATTTCTAGTATTTCCTTTTGATTCTTTTGTAGAGTATCCATCTCTACGATTACATTACCCATCTATTCTTGCATGTTGTGTACTTTTTACATTAGAGCCCTTAACATATTAATCATAGTTATTTTTAAATCCCTGTCTAATAATCCTAACATCTGTGTCATATCTGAATGTAGCTTTCATGCTTGCTTTTTTTTTTTCAGACTGTGTTTTTTTTCTTGCTTTTCAGTAAACTTTGTAATTTTTTCTTGAAAACCAATATGCTGAATCAGGTAATGAAACTGAGATACATATACCACTAGTGTGAACATTTGGGCTAGAAATTGGGGTATGTTTCATGTTTGCTAAAGCTTTAAGTACCAGAGACTTCAAATTTTTCTAATGTCTTTATGTTTCCTCTCTTAATGTTAGGCTTCCTTAGTTACTCTTCCTCAGAGAGAGGGTCTGTGTCTTGCATCTCTTTCAGCTGTAATTCACTGTTATTATATTAGAACCCTGTAGGTGTAGTCATTGGTTATAGAGGAAGAGAAGTGTTCTATAACTTTATGACTGAATTTCAGTCTTTTAGTGGGTCTATATCTCTGGGTTATAAGCTTCACAATTTTTTCCCAATGCTATAGCTTTTATCCCCCTAGGTGAGATAGGAAGTCTGGAGGGGGTTAGAGTGGGAGGAATGCCTTTCCCCAGATGGGATAAGGCTCTGGTTATGTCTTTTCCCTTGGAGAGTTGGCCTTTGTTATAGAGAATGCTTAGGTCATATTTTACAATGATTACTTTAAGCCTCTCCCTGCAAGGGCTGCTGGGGGATTTTTCGGATTCTACAAAAGTGTATGTAGGGAGGGCCTAAGACTGCAGCCTCCAGGAGTTTCTCCCTCTCAAGCTAGTCTACACTAAGTCTTTAGTAATTCATCAAAATTATCACTTAAATGTTCCTATCAGTTTACGGCTCAATATTTTCTGTTCCAGGTATGCAAATTTTGGTGGTGACTCTCTGGATTCACCTGTCTTTCCAGATTTCTTAGTGATGGTTTGCCCTGTAATCTTAATTCTCTGACGGGTCTAAGAAAATTCATTCATTATCAAATTGTTTAGCTTTTTCTAGTTGAATGAATGAGAGTAACAACTTCCAAGCTCTTTACATGTTGGGACTAAAACCAGAAATCCATTAAAAGCATTCTTATTGGGCATGCCAGCACTGATCTTTTGGTAATACTTGTATTAAGGGTTGTGTTGAGAAACAGCCTTATCTCCACTTTGTATTATCCATCCGTGTATTAATGTAATCAATTAGTAATGTCTGCCATGGTAATGAGAGTAAGGAATGTAGGCACATATGCCACACATTTGCTATTATTGACCAAGATGATTTCTAAGGCCCTTTTCAGATCCAAGGCTCAAGGTCTCCTCTTTGACACAAAGTGAAATGATACCACTAGGTGTCCCCTCAATATGTGTGAAACTACTACATTTCAGATGGTATTAATGAAATTGTATTTGAGTATTATGTCATCCAACAGATGAACACAGGAGTAAATCCAACATATGAGGAAAGCAAAACAAAATGACTTGCCCAAAGGTCTCATGTAAGTTTCTTATTTGAGTTTAATTTTCCGCACTGTCATTTATTTATGAGATCTAGAAATTACTGCTATTTTGCACTCAGACCCTATAGCATGCCTTTTCCTTAATGTGCATTTTGTATCCATGCTTTTGAAAGAATAGGATAGATAAAAAGTGCCTGTATTACACATGTGTGTGTGTGTGTGTGTGTGTGTGTGTGTGTGTGTGTAAAAGAGCATCCATGTCATCACATAGTAAGCCTTTTTGTGAGGACCTACCAGAAACGTTTATCTCAAGATTTAGTAACAGGAAAATGATGTTTCTCATGAAAAATTAGTTTGGTTTTTGACTCATGGACACTAAATTTTATTTTATTTTCCACTTTGCTTTGGCTGCTTGAAGCAAAGAATCAAATGTGTAGCCTATCTCTAACAAGAGAATAAAACCAGCTGATATACATTAGAGTGTTAATCTTTCCCACTGCTTTAGTATTCTTCTAACCCCGTTTTCCATTTACTCTTACTTCCTCACTTATTTATTTTTATCATTTTGCTATTGGACAGAAAAGTGACCAGAAAGAAGGTTGAGAGAAGCTGTGAAAAAAAAAAAGGCACTCAGTAATTCACAGACTATAAATCTGCCCCTCTATATACACAAAGAAAAGAAAAGCTCCTTAGTTTTAATTCCTGCTTTATTTTCTTTTCTCCAAAATTTAACTTTCATCTTATCAAACATTTGGGAAAGCTTCAGGAAGCCCTATTCTCTTATCAACTTTAAAAACACTCTTTTCTTTGTTATATCAAATGATTTGTTTGATACAATGCACTTTGAGGTTGAATAATGAATCCATTAACCTTTAGCTTGTCATAAATGGATTTCCCCTTTTAAGACTTTTTAGACATTTTTTATGTTTTCCTGGGGTTAGAATTGGCCCTTCTAAGTGGCACCAAGAATTAGTAAGGGTTGAATTAATATAATGAGAATTACTGATTTTTCCTGAACAGATTTCCCAAAGATCACAGAATACTTCAAAGGTAAACTTAAAGAATCTTTCTGAATGAGAACAGGGCAGTTTTGCACAATGAAAAAGACAGTCCGGGGCTTCACTGCTGGACATTCAGTCAGGGTGTGTGTGTGTGTGTGTGTGTGTGTGTGTGTGTGTGTGTGTGTGTGTGTGTGTGTGTGTGTGTGAATGTATGTGTGTTTCGGGGTGGGGGGGTTACCAGGGGAGGTACAGAAGTGGAGGCAGCCTTGGGGTTATGAGGAGATTAACAGGCCTGCACAGTATGATGAAAGCCTACAGCCTTGCCCAGGGGGCTGCAAACTTTTTCTTCAAAGAGACAGTTAATAAGTAATTTAGGACTTGGGGGCTATAACGTCTTTGCTGCAATGTCTCAACCCTGCTATCGTAATGCAAAAGCAGCCATAGACAATTCATAAATGATAAGCATAGCTGTGTTCCAATAAATCATTATTTATGGACACTAAAATTTAAATTTCATAGAATTTTCACACTTCACAAAGTAATTTTCTTCTTTTGATTCTTTTCAACCATTTACAAATGCAAATAGCGTTCTGTAAAACTTGGTGGCCAAACAAAAACCCACGATGGGCTGGATATGGCCTACAGGCTATAGATTGCTAGTCCCTGATACTCTAAACAATTAAAATTCTCCACAGCTAGAAAACTACCACTTATTCTCTTCGATTAAAGCATTATCTGCCATATTTCCCACAGTTGATAATACAACCACTACTGGCAGTGTTAATTACATACATATCTCTAGTACCTATCTGTAATGACTTTTACACTTGAATATATGAATCACCACCATAGAAAGCATGTTAAATGTAAATTCCCTGGCTCTGGGTGGAGCTCTTGAATCTATATTTTTAATCAGCATCCCCGGTGATATGAGTTGTGAATAGATCCAAATCCTTGAGAATCACTGCATCACTGTAAATTATTAGATACTTTGCTTGTATAAAACACACAAACAAAACCCCACCAGGTGCCTAGTGATAAAGAGCAAGCGCTCAAAATAAGGTCAACCAGAAAAGAAAGTGCTAAAAGTACACTGGCTTGCCAACATTTGTTTCCAATGGTTGTATAAACCTCCAGATCCCTCTATTTCTCTCTTTTTACTCTAAATAGCTTCCTGCTCTGTGAACTCTTTTAACTTACTGTGCCCGCAATGACTTATAGTAATATAGTCATGAATCCAGAAACAATCCAGGCTATATCACCCACTCTAATTTAAGTTGACTTCATGAAAATGGAAATTGGACTTCTAAGTAAACACCCATGACTGAGTGGATGCTAGGAATCCCGCCTCCAATCTTAAAGATGTAGAAATGCTGCACAAATAAAACAAAAAATATCAGCTAAAATTTCTGAAATGAAGAAAAATCTCTAAATAGTAGAAATAAATAGAGATTCAAAATCAGAATGGCAACTGAGTAGAATCAAGAGAAACTGGATCAAGCATAGGCCTCAAGAATGGGGACTGGGAGCTACAACTTACACCAGAAATCTCAGAGGGCTGTTCCATACACAAAACAGGACATTTTGTGAAGTGCCTGTTTGTGTCTTTTGCCCTTTTTAAGATCAAATCCCCCTGTTTTTTCTTATTGACAAGCAGTAATATTTTATATATCCTGGATGCAAACCTTTTGTTGTATATATATGGCCAATATCTTCTCTCAGTTTGTGACCTGCCATTCCACTTGTGTATGGTGTCTTTTTTTTTTTTTGCGGCATGCAGGCCTCTCACTGTTGTGGTCTCTCCTGTTGTGGAGCACAGGCTCCGGATGCGCAGGCTCAGCGGCCATGGCTCACGGGCCCAGCCGCTCCGCGGCATGTGGGATCTTCCCGGACCGGGGCACGAACCCGTGTCCCCTGTATCGGCAGGCAGATTCTCAACCACTGCGCCACCAGGGAAGCCCTATGGTGTCTTTTTAAAAATTTAATGATTAGAGATTGTTCATTGACAAGAAGTTCAATTAATCAATCTTTTTTTCAGAGTTACTGATTTTTATGTCTTATTTAAGAAATCTTTGCCTACTTCAAGGTCATGAGAATATGCTGTTTTCTTCTGAAGCTTTGTTTTATCTTTCTGTGATCAATTTAATTAAAATTTTTGTTTATGGTGTGAGATATGAATCAAGCAAAAATCTTAAAAGCAGCCCAAAAAAAGACTTTATCTTCAAAAGAGTGATCATATTACTTATCAACACAAACTATAGAAGCTAGAAGATAATGAAATAATATATTTTTTTCAACAGCTAGTTTTGTTTTCTCGCAGTATGACTAGATTTATCTAGGTGTGATTTTCTTTGTATGTATCCTTATTACAATTTGCTGAGATTCTTCTATAAATGTTTTTCAATTGTGTAACATAAAATTAACCATTTTAAAGTTTACAATAGCGGCATTTAGTACAGTCATAATGCTGTGCAACCATCATCAGTATCTAGTTCCAAAACATTTTCACCTGAAAAGGAAACCCCATATCCATTAAGCAGTCAATCCCCATCCTCTTGTTCCCCAGCCCCTAGAAACCACTAATCTTTCTGTCCCTATGGATATACCTCTTCTGGGCAATCCATATAAATGGAACCATTTGATACGTGGTCCTTTGTGACTGGCTTCTTTCACTTAGCATAATGTTTTCAAAGTTTATCCATGTCGTGTCATGTCATGTATCAGTACTTATTCCAGATATACCACATTTTGTTTATACATTCAAAAGGTGGACTTCTTCCACCTTTTAGCTGCTTTTGTAAATAGTGCTGTTATGAATATTCATGGAAAAGTATTTCCATGGAAATACTTGGAAAAGTATTCATGGAAGAGAATACCTGTTTGCAATTTTAAAAAATACCTGTTTTCAGTTCTTTGAGGTATATAACGCTAGGTAGAATTGCTGAGTCATATGCTAATTCTAAGTTTAACTTTTTAAAAATGTGAGCTTCTTCAATTTGTGGCGTTTTCTTGGTCATTCTGTCTTCAAAAATTGCTTCTGTTGCATTTTCTGTTCTTCTGGTACTCCAATTCTCAGTAAAAGTTGATTCCCACATATTCCATATACTAATTTTTACCATTCTTTTTATTTTTTCCTGTGCTTCATTTTGGATATTTCTGATTAACCTGTCTACAAGTTAATTAATCCTTTTTTTTTTTTTTTTTGCTATATCTTGTCTGTTTTGTTAAACACATCCAGACAGTTCTTAATTTCAGATATTTTTGCACTAGTCCATTTGATTTTTGTAAAATAGGTTCCAATTCTCTGTTAAAATCCTCTATCTTTTACCTTTTATTCATATTTTCCTCTACTTTCCTGAACATATTGATCTGAGTTATTTAAAGTTCCTTGTCTGATAACCCAAATGTCAGAATCATGCGAGTGTACACACATACACGTGTGTGTGTGTTTCTCCTCTCTTAGCTTCTGACAAGTTAGTTCTATTTTTTGGCATGTTTCATAACTTTCAAGTGGATCTTGGACATTGTGAATTAAAAACTGTAAAGGCTATGGACGATTTGCCATTCTCCAAAGACAGTTTTTGCTTTTTCTGGAAAGAACAGAGAATACCAGCAGATCACCTTGATCTTATTAAAGTTTGGTTTAAGGCTTTGGTAGATTTGGTTTTTTTCAGATTTGCCTTTACTGCTAAGACACTGTCCTTATTTCTAGGGCATTGTCATTACTCCTAGGGTATAAGCCTTGCAGAGTCTCAACTGAAAATCAGGGGCATTTATTAAAGCCCCCACCCACTGACAGGACTTGAGCTCTAATCTGTTTCTCTATCATTATGTGGTTGCTAAAATCTTTGTGCAGTACTCTAGCCTCTCAGCTGTTGTTTTTTGCTTCATTTCTAGGGGTCTCACCACTTGTACATGCAGCTGAGGAGTTGGCCAATCATGTGTGGGGAATTTGTATTATATTTTTGGGCTCCTTCTCTGTGCTTTGCTTTTCTCTGGGATTTTCCCTTTAATACGCCACTTTGGCAGTCCCAAAATCTGACTCTGTCTCCCCAGCACAAAAAGAATGCTGTTTCTGTTTAAACTCTATTCCTCTAGGTGATAATCTGGAAAATGCCCTTAGGGAAAAATCTAGAGATGGTGGTGATATGTGGTTCACTTCATAGATTTCCTTTCTTTCAAGGATCCTAGCCCCTCAAGTCTCCCTGTGTTGGTAATACTCCAGTACCTTCGAAAGGTTATTTTATTATTTGACCACCTTTTAGAGTTGTTTTTGGTAGGAGGGTCAGTCCAATATAAAGTATTCCACCATGGCCAGACCAGAAGCTCCCTACAACCGGTTTAACAAAACCCTTAAAGAACAAATAATCCCTATATTAAATACATTGTTGCAAAGAATAGGTAAAGAATAGATAAAGAACAAAAACTACTCAAATCATTTTATGATAGTAGAACCCTCATTCTAAAAGCATTAAAGAATAGTATAAGAAAACAAAATTATAGGAGGACCTTCAAGATGGTCTGGCAGAAGACCTCAGACTTTCCAAAAGGCAAGAGACTTTCCAAAAGCCAAGAAACTCCCCACGTACCTGGGTAGGGCAAAAGAAAAAAGAAAAAACAGAGACAAAAGAATAGGGACAGGACCTGCACCTCGGAGAGGGAGCTGTGAAGGAGGAAAGGTTTCCACACACTAGGAAGCCTCTTCACTGGTGGAGACGGGGGCTGGGGGGAGCTTCGGAGCCACAGAGGAGATTGCAGAAACAGGGGTGCAGAGGGCAAAGCGGAGAGATTCCCGCACAGAGGATCGGTGCCGACCGGCACTCACCAGCCCGAGAGGCTTGTCTGCTCACCTGCCGGGGCGGGCGGAGGCCATGAGCTGAGGCTCGGGCTTTGGAGGTCAGACCCCAGAGAGAGGACTCGGGTTGGCTGCGTGAACGCAGCGTGAAGGGGGCTAGTGCGCCACAGCTAGCCGGGAGGTAGTCAGGGAAAAAGTCTGGACCTGCCTAAGAGGCAAGAGACCATTGTTTCCAGGTGCGTGAGGAGAGGGGATTCAGAGGACTGCCTAAATGAGCTCCAGAGAGGGGTGCAAGCCACAGTCATCAGCGCAGACACCAGAGACAGGCATGAAACGCTAAGGCTGCTGCTGGAACCACCAAGAAGCCTGTGTGCAAGCACAGGTCACTATCCACACCTCCCCTTCCCGGAGCCTGTGCATCCCACCACTGCCAGGGTTCCGTGATCCAGGGACAACTTCCCTAGGAGAACACATGGCATGCCTCAGGCTGCTGCAATGTTATGCTGGCCTCTGCTGCCACAGGCTCGCCCCGCATTCTGTACCCCCAGCCTGAGTAAGCCAGAGCCCCCTAATCAGCTGCTCCTTTAACCCCCTCCTGTCTGTGTGAAGGACAGATGTTAGAGGGCAACCTACATGCAGAGGCAGCGCCAAATCCAAAGCTGAATTCCAGGAGCTGTGCGAACAAAGAAGAGAAAGGGAAATCTCTCCCAGCAGCCTCAGGAGCAGTGGATTAAATCTCCACAATCAAGTTGATGTACATTGCATCTGTGGAATAACTGAATAGACAATGAATCATCCCAAAATTGAGGCAGTGGACTTTGGAAGCAACTGGAGACTTGGGGTTTGCTATATGTTACTGACTAGTTTCTGATTTATAAGTTTATCGTAGTTTAGTTTTTAGCACTTGCTATCATTGGTGGATTTCTTTACTGGTTTGAATGCTCTCTTTTTTGTAATTACTTAAAAATTTTTAATTTTAATATTTTTTAAAAGTTTTTTATTTTAATAACTTTATTTTATTTTATGTTTTCTTTCTTTCTTTTTTTTCCTCCCTTTTCTTTTGAGCCGTGTGGCTGACAGGGTCTTGGTGCTCCGGCCTGGTGTCAGGCCTGAGCCTCAGAGATGGGAGAGCCGAGTTCAGGACATTGGACCACCAGAGACCTCCCAGCCCCACATGATATCAATTGGCAAGAGCTCTCCCAGAGATCCCCTTCTCAATGCTAAGACCCAGCTCCATTCAACAACCAGCAAGCTCCAATTCTGGACACCCCATGGCAAACAATTAGCAAGACAGGAACACAACCCCACCCATTAGCAGAGAGGCTGCCTAAAATCATAATAAGGCCACAGACACCCCAAAACACACCACCGGATTTGGTCCTGCCCACCACAAAGACAATATCCAGCCTCATCCACCAGATACAGGCACTAGTCCCCTCCACCAGGAGGCTTACACAACCCACTGAACCAACCTTACCCACTGGGGGCACACACCAAAAACAAGGGGTACTACAAACCTGCAGCCTGTGAAAAGAAGACCCCAAACACACTAAGTTAAGCAAAATGAGAAGACAGAGAAATATGCAGCAGATGAAGGAGGAAGGTACAAAACCACCAGACCAAACAAATGAAGAGGAAATAGGCAGTCTACCTGAAAACGAATTCAGAGTAATGATAGTAAACATGATCGAAAATCTTGTAAATAGAAAGGAGAAAATAAAAGAAATGTTTAACAAGGACCTAGAAGAACTAAAGAACAAACAAACAATGATAAACAACACAATAAATAAAATTAAAAATTCTCTAGAAGGAATCAGTAGCAGAATAACTGAGGCAGAAGAACGGATAGGTGACCTGGAAGATAAAATAGTGGAAATAAAAAGCACAGAGCAGAACAAAGAAAAAAGAATGAAAAGAATTGAGGACAGTCTCAGAGACCTCTGGGACAACATTAAACACACCACATTCAAATTATACAGGTACCAGAAGAAGAAGAGAAGAAGAAAGGGACTGAGAAAATATCTGAAGAGATCATAGTTGAAAACTTCCCTAATATGGGAAAGGAAATAGTCAATCAAGTTCAGGAAGTGCAAAGAGTCCCATACAGGATAAATCCAAGGAAAAACATGCCAAGACACATATTAATCAAACTATCAAAAACTAAATAGAAAGAAAAAATATTAAAAGCAGCAAGGAAAAAGCAACAAATAACATACAAGGAAATCCCCATAAGGTTAACAGCTGATCTTTCAGCAGAAACTCTGCAAGTCAGAAGGGAGTGGCAGGACATATTTAAAGTGATGAAAGGGAAAAACCGACAACCAAGATTACTCTACCCATCAGGGACCTCATTCAGATTCGACAGAGAAATTAAAACCTTTACAGACAAGCAAAAGCTAAGAGAATTCAGCACCACCAAATAAGCTTTACAAAAAATGCTAAAGGAATTTCTCTAGGCAGGAAACACAAGAGGAGGAAAAGACCTACAATAAAAAACCCAAAACAATTAAGAAAATGGTAATAGGAATGTACATTTCGATAATTACCCTAAATGTAAATGGATTAAATGCTCCAACCAAAAGACATAGACTGGCTGAATGGATACAAAAACAAGAGGCATATATAGGCTTTCTACAGAGACCCACTTCGGACCTAGGGACACATACAGACTGAAAGTGAGTGGATGGAAAAAAATATTCCATGCAAATGGAAATCAAAAGAAATCTGAAATAGCAATTCTCATATCAGACAAAATAGACTTTAAAATAAAGACTGTTACAAGAGACAAAGAAGGACACTATAATGATCAAGGGATCAATCCAAGAAGAAGATATAACAATTGTAAATATTATTCACCCAACATAGGAGCACCTCAATACATAAGGCAAATGCTAATAGCCATAAAAGGGGAAATCAACAGTAACACAATAATAGTAGGGGACTTTAACACCTCACTTTCCCCAATGGACAGATCATCCAAAATGAAAATAAATAAGGAAAAAGAAGCTTTAAGTGACAAATTAAACAAGAGAGATTTAATTGATATTTATAGGACATTCCAACCAAAAACAATGAATACACTTTCTTCTCAACTGCTCATGGAACATTCTCCAGGATAGATCACACCTTGGGTCACAAATCAAGTCTTGGTAAGTTTAAGAAAATTGAAGTCGTATCAAAGTATCTTTTCGACCACAATACTATGAGACTAGATATATTACAGGAAAAAAACAGTAAAAAATATAAACACATGGAAGCTAAACAATACACTACTAAATAACCAATGGAACATTGAAGAAATCAAAGAGGAAATCAAAAAGTACTTGGAAACAAATGACAATGAAAACACAACGGCCCAAAACCTATGGGATGCAGCAAGAGCAGTTCCAAGAGGGAAGTGTATAGCATTTCAATACTACCTATAGAAACAAGACACACCTCAAATAAACAACCTAACCTTACACCTAAAGCAATTAGAGAAAGATGACCAAAAACCCCCCAAAGTTAGCAGAAGGAAAGAAATCATAAAGATCAGATCAGAAATAAATGAAAAAGAAATGAAGGAAACAATAGCAAAGATCGATAAACAAAATTGATAAACCATTAGCCAGGATCATCAAGAAAAAAAGGGAGAAGATTCAAATCAACAGAATTAGAATGAAAAAAGAGAAGTTACAACTGACACTGCAGAAATACAATGGATCATGGAAATTACTACAAGCAACTATATGCCAAAAAAATGGAGAACCTAGAAGAAATGGACAAAGTCTTACAAAAGCACAACCTTCCGAGACTGAACCAGGAAGAAATAGAAAACATAAACAGACCAATCACAAGCACTGAAATTGAAACTGTGATTAAAAATCTTCCAACAAAGAAAAGCTCAGGACCAGATGGATTCACAGGCATATTCTTTCAAACATTTAGAGAAGTGCTAATACCTATCCTTCTCAAACTCTTCCAAAATATAGCAGAGGGAGGAACACTCCCAAACTCATTCTATGAGGCCACCATCACCCTGATACAAAACCGAGACAAAGATGTCACAAAGAAAGAAAACTACAGGTCAGTATCACTGATGAACATAGATGCAAAAATTCTCAACACAATACTAGCAAACAGAATCCAGCAGCACATTAAAAGGATCATACACCATGATCAAGTGGGGTTATTCCCAGGAATGCAAGGATTCTTCAACATACTCAAATCAACCAATGTGATACACCTTACTAACAAATTGAAGGAAATAAACCATATGATCATCTCAATAGATACAGAAGCTTTCAACAAAATTCAACACCCATTTATGATAAAAACCCTACAGAAAGTAGGCATAGAGGGAACTTATCTCAACATAATAAAGGCCATATATGACAAACCCACAGCCAACATCATTCTCAATGGTGAAAAACTGAAACCATTTCCACTACGATCAGGAACAAGACAAGGTTGCTCACTCTCACCGCTATTATTCAACATAGTTTTGGAAGTTTTAGCCAAAGCAATCAGAGAAGAAAAAGAAATAAAAGGAATCCAAATCGGAAAAGAAGAAGTAAAACTGTCACTGTTTGCAGATGACTTGATACTATACATAGAGAACCCTAAACGTGCTACCAGAAAACTACTAGAGCTAATCAATGAACCTGGTAAAGTAGCAGGATACAAAATGCACAGAAATCTCTTGCATACCTGTACACTAATCATGAAAAATCTGAAAGAGAAATTAAGGACACACTCCCATTTACCACTGCAACAAAAAGAATAAAATACCTAGGAATAAACCTACCTAAGGAGACAAAAGACCTGTATGCAGAAAACTATAAGACACTGATGAAAGAAATTAAAGATGATACAAACAGATGGAGATATACACCACATACTTAGATTGGAAGAATCAACATTGTGAAAATGACTATACTACCCCAAGCAATCTACAGATTCAATGCAATCCCTATCAAATTACCATTGGCATTTTTTACAGAACTAGAACAAAACATTCCACAATTTATATGGAAACACATAAGACCCCGAATAGCCAAAGCAATCTTGAGAAAGAAAAACGAAGCTGGAGGCATCAGGCTCCCAGACTTCAGACTATATACTACAAAGCTACAGTAATCAAGACAGTATGGTACTGGCACAAAAACAAATATAGATCAATGGAACAGGATAGAAAGCCCAGAGATAAACCCACGCACATAGGGTCACCTTATCTTTGATAAACGAGGCAAGAATATACATGGGAGAAAGACAGTCCCTTCAATAAGTGGTGCTGGGAAAACTGGACAGGCACATGTAAAAGTATGAGATTAGAACACTCCCTAACACCATACACATAAATAAACTCAAAATGGATTAAAGACCTAAATGTAAGGCCAGACACTATAAAACTCTTAGAGGAAAACACAGGCAGAAGACTCTGTAACATAAATCACTGCAAGATCCTTTTTGACCTACCTCCTAGAGAAAGGGAAATAAAACCAAAAATAAACAAATGGGACCTAATGAAACCTAAAAGCCTTTGTGCAGCAAAGGAAAACATAAACAATATGAAAAGACAACTCTCAGAATGGAGAAAATATTTGCAAATGAAGAAACTGAGAAAGGATTAATCTCCAAAATATACAAGCAGATCATGCAGCTCAATATCAAAACAACCCAATCCAAAAATGGGCAGAGGACCTAAACAGACATTTCTTGGAAGAAGTTGTACAGATTGCCAACAAACACATGAAAGGATACTCAACATCACTAATTATTAGAGAAATGCAAATCAAAACTACAGTAAGGTATCAACTCACACTGGTCAGAATGGCCATCATCAAAAAGTTTACAAACAATAAAGTGTAACCCTCTTGCACTGTTGGTGGGAATGTAAATTGATACATCCACTATGGGGAACAGTAGGGAGGTTCTTAAAAAGCTAAAAATAGAACTACCATATTACCCAGCAATCCCACTGCTGGGCATATACCCTGAGAAAACCATAATTCAAAAAGAGTCATGTACCACAATGTTCATTGCAGCCAGGTAATGGAAGCAACCTAAGTGTCCATCAACAGATGAATGAAATAAAGAAGATGTGGCACATATATACAATGGAATATTGTATAGAAAGAAATGAAATTGAGTTATCTGTAGTGAGGTGGATGGACCTAGAGGCTGTCATACAGAATGAAGTAAATAGAAAGAGAAAAAAAAATACTGTATGCTAACACATATATATGGAATCTATTTTTAAAAAATGGTTCTGAGGAACCTAGGGGCAGGACAGGAATAAAGACACCAATGTAGAGAATGGAGTTGAGGACATGGGGAGGGGGAAGGGTAAGCTGGGAGGAAGTGAGAGAGTGGCATTTACATATATACACTACCAGATGTAAAATAGATAGCTAATAGTAAGCAGTGGCATAGCACAGGGAGATCAGCTTGGTGCTTTGTGACCACCTAGGGGGTGGGATAGGGAGGGTGGGCGGAGGACACAAGAGGGAGGAGATACAGTGATATATGTATACATATAGCTGATTCACTTTGTTATAAAACAGAAACAAATAACAATGTAAAGCAATTATACTTCAATAAAGATATTTTTAAAAAAGAAAACAAAATTATAGACTGATTTCACTTTTGAATATGTAAACAAATATCTTAAAAATAAAGTATTAGCAAATAGAATCTGGCAATGTATTAAAAATATTCCAGTCCAGATAGTGTTTTCTGTAAATAGAAACATAGTTCAATGCCAAAATCTCTGTCCATGTAATATACTATCTTAACAGGTTAAAGGAGAAAAATCACATGATCATCTCAATAGATACAGAAATGAAGTTGGATAAAATTTGACACTTTCTGTTACTTAAAAAATAATAATATTCAATAATAATAAACCATGCGCCAATAAAAATTTTAGAAAAAGAAAAAAATCAGCTCAAGTGGAATACTATAGCAAGCTTAAAAGACCAAAAAGAAAGAATATTCCATACACAGGCTAAATTACTGGTGACTTTTCATATATATAGTTCATTAAAGAAATATAAACATTATACTTGTGTCATATTTACATAAAAGGAAAAATATTTAAAATAAACAAAATAATGCTAATTTACTTATATGAAAACCTAGTTTGAGTTTTAGAATTATAAGTTTTGACTAAATGAGAATGCTGAAATGATATTGTACCAAAAACAAGTAGATTCAAAACAGTTTATCAAATGGCATTTCCTCATCATTTAAAAATAAATATCTTCAATATTCCTGTTTTTAGTAGAAAGCTTTGTCATTTCAAGCATTTCCAAATGAATCCCTCAAAAGATAATCATTCATTTTCCTTTGATTATACCAAAGGTTCTTTAAATCTTGTTCATTTATTCAAAGACATTAAACTCTATTCCTTGATAGGCCAAAAAAATAAAATAAAAATAATTTAAAAAGTAATAAAACATCTCTTTAAAAGAGATAAGAAGATCTTCTTAAGCTGATAAAAGCTATCTACCAAAGCAGAGAAAATATCATACTGTATGGTGAAAATTGTCATTTCCATTCACGTCAAGAACAAACAAGGATGACTTCCAACACCCTTACTATTTAACAGTATACTGAAGATCCTAACTAGTTCAAAAATCAAAAAAAAAAAAAAAAAAAAAAAAGCACATACCTATGAGAAAGAAACAGAAACAAATCTATCATTATTTGCAAGCAATATGATGGTCCATGGAAAAGCTAAAAGAAACTATAGAAAATACTTGAAAACTAGAGAGAAAATTTATCATGGTAGTAACTTAAAAGATGAACATATGAAATCTATAGCATTCCCAAATACTAAAAACAACGAATTAAAAAACATATTGAAAATATGACATTCACAACAGTGGCAAATCTTTAAGATCCTTGGGAACAAATTTATCCAAATATGCAGGAACTATATGAAGAAAATTACAAAATCAGATTTTTAATTTATATCCAAAAATAAAAATTTATTCCAGATGGAATTAGGGCTAAGTATTAAAAAATATCTTTAAAACTCTAAGGAAGGAAAACAGAATATCTTTATGATCTTATAATAGGAAATGTTTTTTATTATACTGTATAGGAGAGAAAATGAAATAAATGAAATAAATTTATATTTAACAATATACATAGATCTTAAAAACATGTTGAGCAGGGGGGGAGGGGGGCTGGGAAAAAACAAAAAACAAACAAAAAAACATGTTGAGCAAAGAAAGCAATCTACAGAATATGTAGAGTGTTATCACTCTATATTTATGTAATTTTATATAATTTTCAATTACCTAATTTATGTAAATGATTAAAGCATACAAAGCAATACAAAAGATAAAGATTCTCACAGCTTTAGTAAAAATATAAAAAAATATAGACTGGAAGCCTGCAATCTAAAGTTACATAAGTATCTCGGGGAAGTAATGGGACAAGACAGGACAAGTAGACTTCAATTTTATATCTATGACATTTTGTTTTATATAAAAATATCATAAGCAAAACCTAAAAAATATTAAAACATTAATTACGAGTGTGGACACATGAATGTTTTTATATAATTCTTTCTGCGGCCATTTTTGACTTCTCATAAAACATTCTATGGATGGTTCTTTTGAAATCACCCTCTTACCTCAGGAAAAGAGTCAGTAAAGAGTTTCCTCTGAAAAAATTTCCACACAAAAAATTTAAAAGATAAAGAAAACAAAACTCAGGCCAAAGAGAAACTGAAACTTTACAGGGAAATGGGTTCATTTCTAGAGGTGGAAAGGAGAACTGACAATAGATGTCAATAGTGTTAGCATTTTCCTCCCTGGGAGCTAGCTGTGGCCAACTTCATTGAGTGCTTGTGAGGCTTTAATGGGCTAAAAACAGGAAAGTTATGAGTCTTTGCTCAATTAAAATTTGGTTGAAGCATCGTTAAAACTAAGCTGTTCCACCTGCTACTAATTTCATTCTTGGCTACTAGGCTGGTTATTTATTTGTTTGTCTGAATGAAAAGAGGAAGTACTGCTGGTAAGGCAGATCAAATTGAACCACACAGAGGAAAAGAATGCTCATGTGTTCAAGAACTAGGGAGCTGATCCTGGAGAGGTTCTCAGCACGATCGTCTCACTGCAAATTTATTTTCTAAATCTGACGACAGTTTGAGCACAGAACTGCACAAATGCCTGGGATTTCTGTTTTCCTTCTTCCAGTTGTGTTGGGTAGTTTTCTTACTTTAAAATTGGAAGGGTCTACATGGTCCTAAGGACCTTCTCATTTACAGACTTGGAAACTGAGACCCAGAAATCATTGGTCCAAGATCATACAACTCATTACTGGGTCTCCTTCCAATGCCTCTGAAAATAATTCCATGTTCTACTTCTAAAATTATTCCATCCCTATTAAAAAGGCAGCTTTTAAAGGCACACTTGACACATCATAGCCTCTCTTGGACACAGGAAAGACCTTGGCAAAGGACTGGCAAGTGAGCCCAGTTGAACAGGGAAGGTAATGCCTGCCATCAGCTGGGTCTCTGGACTTCAGCTTCCCCATATTGTCCCTTATATACTCAGGGTGAGGTTCCAGAGACTGGAGAAAATATGGCTGCTTTCTGCTGCCTTTATGAGGGATGGCAGTGCAGCACCAGGAACAATACTGCTTTATTGTCATGTGAGTGGATGCACCTGGAGCAATTTACTCTCCACCACAAATCCACCTCTTCCATATATATGGAATCCATTGTGTTTTCCAAATACATTTTCATCTATAATTTCATTTGAGCCTCAAAACCCCCCTGACACAAGTAAGTCAGACTTTGTTATTCCAATTTTCCAGAGGAGAAAGTTGAAATGCAAAAAGGGAGGACCCTACGTTGGCACCACAGGTCAGGGCTCATAGCAGCCCACCTTGAATCTGGACTGCTAGTCATTCCTTGGCCCCTCCTTGCCCTGACAGCACCTTCCTCCCAGGTTGTATTAAGCCTGGCAGATACAGAATAACCAGCACTGGTGCTCCCCTGAGAATCACAAGCCTGCCTGAGGGCTGAGAAGTTGGGGATGCAGGAGAAGGGAGGGGGCATGATTATCTTTTTCAAAAAGAATGCATAAGGAAAGTCACCAGAAGTAGCATGATTGGACTAATGAAGTCTCAAAGGATTCTGATATAGGAGGACAACGTATGGTCCAGTGGCTTCCAAATTCCTGCTTCATTAGCATCCCCTGAGATTACTTTTTAGTTATTTAATTTTTGTTTTTGAATAGGTAATAGATTCTCAAGTTTCAAAAAATTAAAAGGAAAAAAGAGTATATGGGTATATAATGAGAAGTCTCCTTTCACCTCTATGTCTTAGTGACCCTATTCTCCTTGGAGGCAAAAAATGTTATTGATAACTTTAAGCATGTATAACTAAAGCATATATTTCCCACATACACATGCCATACACACATTTTTACAGAAAAGATAATATTCTATACACATCATTCTTAACTTTCCCTTTTTCAGCTACATAATATATTTTAGAGATTGTATCATATTAGTGCACAAAGAGCTTCCTCTTTCTTTTTAAGCTGCACAGTATTCTTTTATGCACATATAACATGATTTTTATTTAACCAATTCCCTCTTAATAAAGCATTACGTTGTTTGCAATCTTTTGCTATTACAAAGTTGCAATAAATAATCCTGTGCAGTGGATGTCTAAGAGAACTGAGTTTTACTCTAAACTCTAATACTATTCAGCCTTGTGGCCTTGGGCAATTCGAGGATTTTGACCTTCTAGAAATGAAAAGAATCTTGAGCTTTTGCTTTAGCATATTCCCAAAGTATGTGCATGCGACACTAGTCTCAAAGGGTGCACACCCTGAAAATTAGTAGTACACCTTAGAGTCTGAGAAGATGAAAGCAAACAAACATTAATTAATCCAGGCTTTCACAAATTTATTTCATAATGGGGTCATTTTTTTTCAGAGTCTGTGATGGTTAATTTTATGTGCCCACTTGGAAAGTAATTCTGAATGAAATTAACATTTAAATCAGTGAACTTTGAGTAAGCAAACTGACCTCCATAACGTGGGTGGGCCTTGTCCAATCAGTCGAAGACCCAATAGAACAAAAAGACTGGCTTTGCTGAGTGAAAGAGAGCAAGAGGCAGTCCAGAAGATGCCTTTTGGACTTCATCTGTACCATCAGCTCTCCTGGGTATTGAACCTGCCAGCCCACACTGCATATTTAGACTTGCCAGTCTCCATAGTCACATGAGCCAATTCCTTATAATAAATCTCTTTTTGTATCTATACACATCCTGTTGGTTCTGATTAATATAAGAACCAACCAACTGTTAACATGCTGTGGAATTAATGTTCCTTAATACACACTTTGAGGGCTTCCCTGGTGGCGCAGTGGTTGAGTCCGCCTGCCGATGCAGGGAACACGGGTTCGTGCCCCGGTCCGGGAAGATCCCACATGCCGTGGAGCGGCTAGGACCGTGAGCCATGGCCGCTGAGCCTGCGCGTCCGGAGCCTGTGCTCCGCAACGGGAGAGGCCACAACAGTGTGAGGCCCGCGTACCGCAAAGAAAACAAAAAAAAAAACCAAAACACACTTTGCGAAAAGAGAGCCTAGTCTAACCTCCTCTTATTTTACAGCTATGGAATCAGAGAGGTTCAAGGTTGTATGTTCAACATCTAACACATGCTTGATCAGTATAGCTCAAGAAATATTATTTGATTTGTTTTAAACAGTGATCTGGATAGGAAGATAATACAAACTTGTAAAATAAATTTTAAAAGATTTAAAGAAAATAAAGAAGAACTTGAAGTGACTAAGATAGGGCATGATGAATTGTCAAAAAATTGTCCCATGTTGAATATGAGAGTTTAGAGATCACCTAACATTTATAGAGGGTCACTTAACATTTATAGAGGAAGTGAGATTTAATATGGGTCCCAAAGAATGAACAGATTCAATGGCAGAGATGTGAGGGTTAGACATTCCAAGAGTCAAGAAAACAGAAGGCATGGTCTGGGCATAATGGAAACCAGTGTGATTAGGCCTCCAGTCTTCACCAAGATTCCTTTGGTTTTCTCATTCAACAATTCATTATGGGGGATCTACTATGTACCAAACACCATTCTAGGTACTGGGGATACAGCAGTAAATAAGATAGACAATGTCTCTGATCTCATGGAACTTGCATTCTAGAAGGGGGAGAAAAAAATAAAAATAAACTAATAAATGTATCAGACTGAGAATAAATGCTATGAAGAAAAAATAAAGCAGGAAAAAGGGGATACAAGAAGTATTGGGCTGGGGGAAATTGCCCTTTTACAAAAGGTGGCCAGAGAAGGCCACTTTCGTTAGGGGACATTGGAGCAGAATCCTGAAATGAGAGAGTCATGCAGATTTCTGGAGGAAGAGGATTCTAGGCAAAGGGAAAAGCAAATGAAAAGACCAAAGATAGAAGAAGAAATATTAAGCAGGTGGGAGTAGTGTCGACAGTGAATAGGAGGACAGCAGCAGGAGATGAATTCAGGGACCCAGTTAATGTAGGTCCTTATAGGCCAACTTACAGGCTTTGGTTCTTTTTCTAAGCCAGATGAAGAGATATTGATGGATTCTGAGCAGAGGAATGATAGTATCATTCTAGTTGCTTGTTGCAATAGGCTATAGGTGGGAGCAAAGAGATCAGTTAGAAGGCTATTGCAATAGTCTGGTTAAGAAATGAAAATTGTTTTGAATTTTGATGGTAGTAGTCAGAATGGTTAGAAGTGTTTTAAATCTGGATACATTTTCAAGGTAGAACAGAATTTGTTGATGAATTGTCTGATGGTAGTGTAGGGCCAAGAGATCTGCACAAGGAGGGAAAAATCCTGGGTTCTGGTCTCTCTTGCTACTATTTGGTCATGTGACTTTGAGCAAGCTACATACCTCTTTGGTTCTTACTTAACCCACTGTAAAATGGGGTCATTAAGTTCTTGCTTGGAGTTATAGGGCCAAGTCAAATGAGCTCATGAATTGCCTTCAGTTGTAAGGTCTATACATTTGGTTAATCTGTGCCTCAAAATTAGCATGTAATTATCTACTCGTACTATTCACTTAGTTTGATGTAAAGAACTATATTGTAAATTTCTTGGAGGCTGAGACCTTGTCTAATATCCCTACATATCATCTAGTGTTTATCAACTGATTGAAAATAACCAATCCTCAGATAATAAACCTATGTGAATTGTACCCTGCATTCAGTTTACTAATGAATTTTGTAATTCTTCATCCTCCACTACTTCTTTCACTTTTCTTATGAATCTTTAAGTTTAGTGATTAAGAACGAACCTCAGTTTCAAAGATCAAGAAAGGAAGGGCAAGGAAGAAGGAAATTCCAATTCAATGGTTGCTATTTTGAGTTAGGTAGATTACTTAAGAAAAACTTAGAAGTTGCAAGTTTGACATGGGAGCTCAATTCTAGAGCACCGGTAGGATTTTGTAAGACAGAGAAGGGAAAGAAAGGCATTCCAGGGGGAAGAAATAGCACTGGCTTGAAAGAGCCTAATGTGGAAAAAGAACAGTTATCTCAACTGGAACACAGCATGTCCAGGAGTGAGGGAGGTAGAAGAATGGAGAAGGATAAAACTGGAACAATAAGTGACATCAGGATTATGATAAACCCAGCATGTTGTTCTAAAGTGTTGATATTACCAAGGAGAAAATGGGAAGTTTTGCTTAGAAGGTAATCACCATGACAGCAAGTCCTATGCCTGTTTTCCTTTGTATTCCTAGGGGCCATTACATGCCTGGCACATAGGAGTTCAATAAATAGCTACTAAATAAATCACTATTTTTAAACAGGAGAATGATATAATTAGATGTGTATTTTGGAAAAATAACTGGTGATAGTGATGAGAAGGGACTGGGAAGTGAGACAGACAAGGGACAGGGAGACCAGTTAGTTAGCTGATTATTGACAGTCTAGGTGAGACAAAATAGGCCAGGTATACAATGGTCTTTATTAAAATCAAGAGGAACTTTGATTTAGAATTTAAATAATTGAGTACTAATACCAACTGTATTTTGTTTAAAAATATTAGCATGCAGGGGTGTTCAGTAAATATTTGTAAAATTAATGTAGAAAAGGCATTAATTAATTCTACAGTATCTAATCTGCTTTGTTTGCTGAGAGAGCAATCAATATGCAAAGATAACGATACCAAAATTGATGTAACTGATTAGTTTACTTTGGAGAATAATATTTTCTGTGATGTATGCGAAAATAGTTATTGCTTTCCTACAGTGATGCCTGGTTTACATAATTTTTATTTACAAGATGATATCAAAAAGTCATAAAATTGCAAAAGGCAAGAAAGCAAAGGCGTTGTTTGTGAAAAGGTTACAGATGAGTAGGAATTTCTTTACAATGAAAGAGAATTTGCATTAAGACTAGAGAACCAGAGAGAAAGGGGAGCCTAGGTCTAGAAGGAGAAAGAACCAAGGGAAAAAAGGAATGAGAATATGGGAGAAGTCAGGAGATGAGAAAAAGGAAAGGGATCAGGATTGAGAGAGATTTAGAAAGGACTCAAAAGGAACTAAACATTGGTCTTACATAAAAAAGGATCTTTGTGTAACTAGGTAATAGATGCTGGTGATGCAAACAACCAACCAACCAAAAATTAGACAGACCTAGCTTTAAATCTTGAGCAAATTAGTGAAGTGCTCTGAGCTTTGCCTTCCTCCTCGATATACCTCATGGTATAATATTACCAACTTTCCATGGGTTTTACGAGGGATTAAATGAGATGATACATATAAAGTACAAAGCACATAGTAAGTATGTGACATACATAGCTATTAATTCAATCAGGGAGAAGGCAAAGGGCTAGTTCTGTAGTAAAAAGGACTTGGGAAAGGTTAACCTGAGGTAATAGTCAGAAAGGGGAATTTTAGTATTTGACATTTTAGAAGCACAGCAGAATCACACTGAATCACACTATTCATTTCTTAATCTTTCATGACCCTTACTGCATCAGGTTACATAGATTATTTGATAATCTTCCCAACAAAGTTAAGCATTTTCATGAAAATTTTAAAACAGAGCAAAAAAAGCCTAAAAGTGATTATAAGGAATCAGGACTGGCTCCATAATTTGTAGGGACCAGTGCAAAATGAAAACTCAAGACCCTTTGTTAAAAAATAATTAAGAATCTCAAGACAATGACGACAGAGCATTAATCTGAGTGCAAGGCCTTTCTGATCATGGAGCCCTATGTGAAACTGCACAGGTCACACAGTCATGTAGCCAGCCCTACAAGACATAAATCATGTTGGCATTCAAGTGGTAAAATTCACATATTAAAGCTCTTAAAAGTACAAGCATGGGGTGTTGGCAATGAGCATTCTAGGAACATGTCAATTAACTGTGAAGGTTCTCGGGTCTTGAGATACATAGCATAGAGGAGCTAGTCACAGTGCCAACTGGCCCTGAAAAGCTAGTTGATGGCTAATTGACATTAGAAGGGTTGGCACTAGCTGTTTTTCTACCTCCTTGATTTTTCACATTTTAGTTAATTAAATTACCACTTGAAGACAGAAAGTAACCCACTGATTTCATTTTTTAATGTCCTTCTAGGACATGTAAAACTTTTATTCTGGACCACCTGAGGTGGGTGCATTTCCAACTAATTTGAGGTCACAATTTCTCCCCAAATCCAACATCTCCTAATGTGCATACTAAAGGCAGGCCCACCCCTGAGAAAACTGGTCACTTTTACGGGATAAGTTCCTGTTCCTCTGCACCTTTATCTTCTTCCATTTTACCTCCTTATATATTAATATCCAATGTAAATATAATACCTGATTACAAAGTGCCACATTGTGTCACCACAACATGGATTTGACAGTGGACCATTTTTTGTATCTAGAACTAAAATGGAACCTGGAGATGACTCCACTTAAGCACCTAATTTTATAAATTAGAAACAACTTCAGAGAGATAGACCTGCCCAGGATGAATTCAGGGGCAGGTGGAGAGCAGGATTGGCAGTTCCAACCAATAAACCATACCACGGGACTAAAAAGAAGGAGCACAGAGCCTGTCACATAGAAGGTACTCAATAAATATGTCCAGTTGAGTAAAGAAAGGAAGACATGAAATTCTAGAAATCTAGGTTCTAGTAAAGGTTTTGCTATTAACTAAATATACTAATTGATTAATTATCATATGATAATAAAGATAAATTGATTAAATTGTTTAATTTTTTTCAACCTCTTTTCATCATCTACAAAATTGAATAATAATATTGTTTTGACCAAGACCATAGTTCCACGAACGATACTCTTAGTACATGTGCTGTAACATAATTTTTATTAATTAAATAACAATATAACTTTGGCAAGACCATTGAAAAGTTTAAAAGTACTGTATTTAAGGTTATTCTTTTCCAAAGGCCCTGAAAACCCTCCTGTTATGCTGTGGCCCTGAAACTTTTGTATTTTATCCTCAGGGGAAAGTTGTGATATAGAATAGACCTGAATTGTCTTCCCACAGCACTGTTAAGGGTGTTCTTCAGGAATCGTCACATGTGTTTTTTGGTATGATCAGGGAAGATATCTGAAAAGCAATCATTGTTCCATTTCCCCCAATTGAATCATTGTTTCATTTCCCCCAATTGAAACAGATTCAGATTCAACATTTATTGACTATTTCCCATTTACAATGGTCTGTGCTCGATATTAGTTGAACCACATGAAATTGCCTTTCCTGTGGGCCAAAAATAGTTGAATATTGGCAATTTCATATGGCTCAACTCTATAACATATGTTAACTCCCTTTTCTCGTACAATTATTCTGTGAGGTAGATGGTATTACCCTCATTTTATGTATGAAGAAATCAAGGCTCAGAAAATTAAATTGACTTGCCGAAGGCCCTACAACTGGTCAATAGCAGATTATAGATAGAAGCCTAAGATCTCTATCTTAGGGTTCCAAGAAGAATGGCATATCTTCCATACTATAAAACAATACATAAATTAAAAAGACAGTGTTTAGTAATAAAAGTGGGCAGGTGCATTGGGAAGACTGAGTGAGTTGAGAAGCCCCAAGAGGCTCCAATAAAGTTGAGAAATAAGGAAGTGAAATAAAATGGCAGTTATCGACAAAAATGTATCAGTTCCCTTCTACCTGGAGACACTGGAATTGTAGCTTCAATTATGTATGTGCCCTGGGCAAAGAGCATGGAGGCCAGCGACAGCTGTCACGTGACTTGAGGGTTTCCAAGAGGCAGTAAGTGATCATAATCTGAGTAATGGAGGTAGACAGAGCACTGAGTGGAGAGGAGAGACAGCAATGAGACTGGGGTAGAGTCAAGAGGATTTTCCTGTCTATCCACCAAATTCAAAAGCCAAAGCTGAATCACAGAAGCAAGAGAGCAGAAAGCAATTGTTAATTATAGATCATACAAAATGATGTTGTGCCAGAATAATCAGCAGTTTTTTGCAATCTGCCCACTAAATGTCTGTTATATATGGGTTGTGCATTATTTTCTGTTAATTAAAATTCTTAGTACAATTGCAGTAAAAATGCTTGTCTTTACAGATGTTCCCAGAAGTTCTGGGCAGGAATATATGCCAATCAGCAATGTTCCATGAATCTATAAGGGAGGAATTCATAGAAAATGTTTGGATCATGAGATTATACAAACATTTCACTGCCTCTTTTTCTCTCACACCCAAACTCTGACAAATATAAGTCCAGGAAAAATAAAATAAGATCAAAATAAAAGGTCTTCAGACATTCACGTGTCTTTTTCTGTGTGTCATCTCCATTTCTCTGTACAGTGATTTAATGAACACTAGTCATATACAAAACATCGAGCGAAGTAATGGAGGGAAGACTAAGAAAGATTTCTTTCTTCTGGTACCCACAACCCCTTTCTCCTCTTGTTACACAGTAATAAATTAATTTATATTAAGATTGTTGGGCCTTTATGTTTTCTACTTCAAAGGCATTTTAAAAGAGGACTTGGGGGCATGGGAGTTAGTAGTATGGTGTGAAGGCAGGAGGAAGGCTGCCCAAAGCTAGTTCTTAACACAGGGTCTTTGGATTCCTTTAGGTTCATGGATGGGCTTCAGGGGATCCATAAAAACCTTGAAATCACTTGTAAAATTGTGCATGTGTGGGTGTATTTTTGCATACACACACACACACACACACACACACACACACGCATTTTTCTAAGAAAATCAATAGTCTTCATCAGAATTGTAAAAGGATTGATTACCTTAAAAGTGCCTTAAGGGCAAAGAAATAGCATTGTAGGTTTGGCTTCTGTAGTAAATGGTAAGGATCTAGGAAATCTCTTAAGACCTGGAGATCTTTCCTGTAATTTTGAGTCCCACCAGTCCATAGTCTGCCCACTCACTAGGTTGGTTTTCTCAAGCACTGAAAGACTGCTGCTGTTGATGACACTACTAATACTGCCCTGTCTGGAACAGAGGCTTTTTATGCTCTCCTTATGGCAAACCTTGGCTCTTCATGAAGTAAAAAGTCCCCCATGCCACAGGGAAATCACCATCCCTTCACATAGAGCATGCCAAATATTCAATAAGGAAGGGCATTTTCCAAACCCAGCTGGCCAACTTCTTCTTTGCCCCCTCCCAGTCTGTCAGGCTAACCCCAAATTTACAAAATTACCCACGCAGAACAGGAAACGCAAATGTTAAAGTGCTCATAATACTTGGCCACATTTTTCATGTGACTCACATTAAAGCATCTTATGTAAAAGTTGAACAAGTATTGAAAAAACTATACTAATTACACACAATGTAAATGAATTTTTTCAAATGATAGAAAATTTGAATTCCTTGAATTTTTTAGGCCAAGTTTAGAACTTTAACAGAAGCATTTGTTGGTGCTGCTTCCTTTGTTACTCTTAACTTTGTTTCATTTTACTTACAGGAAATGAAGTGGAAGAGAGAAAAAAGGGGGGCAGGAGTGGGGGGAAATATAGGAAACAGCTATCCACCTCTGCAGGAAAAATACCAGCAGGAAACCACAGTTATGCTGCCATCGAACAACAATATATTCTGTTTAGGAAACTCCCTGATTCCAGAAACAGCCATGTAACTCTAGACAATAATGAAATTACATCCTGCACATGCTCAAAACCATCCTCCCTAGCTTCTAACAACCTAACGTTCTTTTTCTCTTTGCTTTCTTGAACTCTGAGGAGATTTTGTTCCTTAGATAGAAACCTAACTATGACTTTCAGAGAATGTTGTGATGGTGGCACCTGCCTGGTAATATAAGTTTTTCAGGACCTTCAGTTTCAGCTGCCATAAAGTTGGGAGCTTGGCTCATTTATTATCAGAAAGGAGAAAACAGCCAATTTTCTTAAGGAGAACAAATGTCTGTCAGGGTAAATGATTCAAGCAGAGCGCCCAGCCCTTTCTTGGTGACAGTAGCCCGGCTCACTTGCAATTTATCAAGAGACCAGTCATTTCTAAACTTCTTAGGAGGAAAGATTTAAGCAACTATTGAAATCACACAACTGCATTCAATTTTACTTTGCAAACCTCCAAATGGTGACTGTCTTGCTTAATTTTTCCAAGAAAAAGGTAAATACTAAATAATGGTAATAACCATAACTTCTGTGCTGACATCAAGTTGGCAAGTGTTGCTCACAAAGATCATCTGAGAGGAGAAAGTGGAATATATTACCAGAAATTGAAATTTGGATATTTGTATAATTTTCCCAGATGCCATCAGCTATGGTTTACCCCTGGAAATCAGAGTTCTGATGGTGGTAAATATAACAGTGGTTCTAACGAGGTCCTCGGATCCAGTCACCTATGAGGTTGCCATGTTCTGCAATCCTAGAATCCAAACTCCCAAATGAATATAATCAACACTCCATGTAATCCGGGGAACACAATCAAACAGATGTACTCACTGCACAAAGTAAGCCTGAAAGTCCAACATCCACACTGAGGTAATAACAGCACTCAAAGGGATCAAATGACACCAGAGACAAATGTATCACATTGTTGTGGCAACTGAGCCACAGTGTGGTCCAGCTGTTTCTGGTCTGCTTTCCCAACATCAGAGGCGATTCACTCAAGGCAAACCATATAAATACCTCCTTGCTCATAAAATAAGACGTTCCCTGACTCGTACACCAGATTGTTCATCTCCTCAGGCCAGGTCCGCCTTTCTCCATTTGCTCTTGTCTTCTGCGATTTGGGGAGAATCCTGCCAACAATTACACGCGGGTTCCCTAATTCATCAGAAAGGCAGGTAACCTCTGAAGAGCCAGGGGGCATGTGACTCATCTACCCACAGCCACACACACAAACTCAGTTATTTTCTAGGCCTGCTTCTTTGGACCAGTTGTTTACACTCAGACTGTCTGGGCAAATGCTTTCAAAGTAGGCTCAAATAGAAGCTAACCTATTTTTTTCTCTATAAAATAGACTATGAAAAATACCTATTAAAAAGGACTTGTGAGGGAAATAATGTAGTGGAAAGAGTTTGGACTCTGCGAACAGACCTCAGTTAAATCCTGGATTACCATTTACTTGCGGTATTTAGACAAGGTACCTGCTCTCTCTGAAGCTTACTCTTCTCATCTGAGAAAGATGGTGCTAGTGATATTTGTCTTGTCAGGGCAGTGCTTCTCAGACTTTAATGTGCATGTGAAACACCTGGGGTTCTTATTAGAATGCAGATTCTGACTCAATAACTGGTCTGGGGTGAGGCCCAAGAGTCTGCATTTCTAGCAGCTCCCAGACAATGCTGATGCTGCTGGTCTGGACCACAGTTTGAATAGCAAAGTAGTCAGGTTTTTCAAGGATTTAATTTTATATAAAGCAGCTACAACGAACAATATCTGGCAGGTGGAAGGCTTTCAGTTAGTGCTCTTATTTATTTTCATCATCCTTACCCCACACAATATATTACATAAAACACTATGTATACAGAGCGCTGATTCCTCTGAGGATTTGCAGTTTGAGACAGTCAAAATAGAATTCTAATAACATAAAATCTCCCATTCTTTTCTTCTAAAAAGAAAAGAGACATGGAAAGAAAAAATGGTTTGACTGGCTGGGAATACTGGAAAGTCCTCCCTAGTAAATGGTTGTGCTTTTGACCATAGCAACCTTTCAGACAATAACCACTGAGAGACTAATAAAACAGGTGAATATGTGGGAACAGTGGTCACAGCTCCCAATTACCTTCAAAAAAATTTTAATATAACAGAGTTTACACCTTTTTCATGACTCTTGCCAAGGAAAGAAATTATTCAGAGACAATAAATATATATTTTATCTGAAAGTAATATGTATAAAAGTCAAGAATATGTAGGGAGGAAAACAGCAATTGCAAAGAGGCACCATTCCATTCATGTGCTATTGTGGATCATTCTGAAAGATTTTACAACATATTGAATATTTAGAAATGTGACTTCCATAAAAATGATAAATAATAATCATAACCAAACTTACACTTACACTCAACTTACACTCATGATTGTAAGTACTAAGCTAAAGGCTTTACATGCATCATTTCATTTATCCTCACAATAACCCTATGTGGTGGGAATGAATATGACACCTAAGACCCACTCCCATCTTGGAGCCTTTGATCTAGCTCCTCCTTTGCCTGGAACACACTTCCTCAGGGTATCAGCTTTGCTAATTCCCTCAACTCTTTTACATCTTTACTCAAAGCTCACCTTCTCAAAGATCACTCTATTTAATACTGCAGTCTGCCTCCTCCCTACAGTACTTCCTTTATTCCAACTTTAAAAAAAATAAATGTATTTTATTTATTTATTTATTTTTGGTTGTGTTGGGTCTTCGTTGCTGCACACGGACTTTAGCTGTGGCTAGCGGGGGCTACTCTTTGTTGTGCTGCGCGGGCTTCTCACTGCGGTGGCTCCTCCTGTTGCAGAGCTCCGGCTCTAGCTGCGCAGGCTTCCGAAGTTGTGGCACGTGGGCTCAGTAGTTGTGGCTCGTGGGCTCTAGAGCACAGGCTCAGTAGTTGTGGCACATATGCTTAGGTGCTCCACGGCATGTGTGATCTTCCCGGACCAGGGTTCGAACCCATGTCCCCTGCATTGGCAGGCGGATTCTTTTTTTTTTTTTTTAAATTTTTGTGGTACGTGGGCCTCTCACTGTTGTGGTCTCTCCCGCTGCGGAGCACAGGCTCTGGACGCGCAGGCCCAGCGGCCATGGCCCACGGGCCCAGCCGCTCCACGGCATGTGGGATCCTCCCGGACCGGGGCACGAACCCGTGTCTCCCGCATCAGCAGGCGGACTCTCAACCACTGCGCCACCAGGGAAGCCCGACAGGCGGATTCTTAACCACTGCACCACCAGGGAAGCCCCTATTCCAACTTTTGACCTTCTAACATACTATATAATTTGCTTGTTATACTTATTGTTTATTGTCTTTCTACCTAACCATCTCCTTCCCACCAATCCCCACTTCCCTGCCAGAATCTAAGCTCCATAACTGCAGGTATTTTTGTCTGTTTTGTTTACTGATCTATCCCAAGAACCTGAAACAGTGCTTGGCAGAAAGTAAATTGTTTTTGAATGAGTACTTATTTCACAGATGCAAAACCTGAGACAGTGCTGTTAAATGACTTGTACAAGATAAGTAAGCATTAGAGCCAGAATTCAAAACCAGCAGTCTAACTCCAGACTAGTGCAACACTTGCTTAACAGAAGAGTAAAGAAAGTGAGGGTCAGGAATTTCTAAGTCTAAGCTGGTACCCAGACCCTTTGATTTCCCATGCAGTTACAGGATGGATAGTTAGAACCAACCAGCACCTCTCCAGGGTGAGCTTCAGGGTGATTGAGACAAGGACAACTGGGACCTGGCACAAAGATAGAGGGGGTGATCTTAGAATCTCAAGCCTAGTAAGTCCCTAAATGCAGCCCATTTAACATCCATACATGTAGCAGATACCCTTGATATAATGTATATCATGCTTGGGTAGCTTTAATGAATGGCAGATGTTATTAGCTATGTGCAAGGCCCTACATCATCGTTTCTCAAACTTTCCCTCCTTAGGCAGAGGAGATCCCCAAGGGAACCTGGAGATAATGCCAGATCTAGCCTTCTTTGGGGTTTTCTGTATATGTGTATGCTCTGAAATGGGAAGGGAGTAGCCCACTCTCTATTGGCCAAATCAACAGTAGACACTGAGACAGCTTTCCTAGTAGTGACTGAGGTAACAGGGAGCCACTAATGGAGACTACGCAGCCTTCAGAATTCGGCTGAGCAGAAAGCTATAAGCACACCCCTTGGGCCAATGATAAGGTGCCTACCCCCTGGGTCACGGGTATTATTGTGCCTACTTTCCAAAAGAAGGCATTGAGGCTCAATGAGGTGCTGAGCAACTTGCCCAAGGTCACACAGACAGTAGGCGCTAAGGACCTGAACTCAGTCTGTTAGACAGCAAACCCATGCTCTGAATCACTTCTGAAACGAACTTATTAGCACAGAGCTTGACACCAGAAGATGCTCAATTAAATAAAATACACTCTTATAGATGTATCTTATAGATGTGTGTATAGTCTTCACTTTTTTTTTTCTCGGTCACACTGCACGGCTTGCAGGATCTCCGGGAAGGGATTGAACCCCAGCCCAGCAGTGAAAGCACCGAGTCCTAACCACTGGACTGCTGGGGAATTCCCAATCTTCATTTTCCTAAAATAAAGAGCTCTTTGATTCTTCGACTCTCTTTTAGAAAGTTCTTTTTTTCTCTCTTCCTTTTTCTCTAATTCTTTTGCAGTCAAGCTCCATGTCATTTGTGGCTACCTTCCCTCCTTATCCTTTCCTTTTAAAATCATCTGCAGCAGATATTTGTCTCGACATAGCTCTCTCTGGGGCCCAGAGATCGTCTTCCTACTGTCATCCTTATTTCTTCCACCAGGAGTACCTTTTCCTTTCTACTTTCTCTTCCAGATGAAGAATAGGCATGGCTTATAGAAGTGATCACTATAGGGATAAACTCTTTGCTAATCAGAAGCCCACTAAGCTCCCCACGGGGATGGCTCTTGTCTCTTTTCTCTCCCTAGTCTATCTTTAACATCTAGCACAGTGCCTAATATAATAGGTGCTCAATAAATATCTCTTGAATGAATGTAAAACATAACAGGGTGACCCCACAGAACTACCTTTGGCTGAAAAGGTGTTTTAGTGGGTGACCCCGCTAAAACAACGGTTTCTTCCTTTGGCTGAAAAGACCATAAGCAAAACACCTGACGCATCTACACGGTACTATAAAAATGCTCAGTAATAGAATATGTGCTAAACATCTGTATATTCTATAGCAAGACACTCATAAACAGAGAGATTGGGAGGGATCACAAAAAGACAGAAAGGGAAGGAAAAAGGGAACTCACATTTTGTGAGGACTCAATATATTGTGTGTACTGTACAAAGTGCTTTTCATGCATTACCTCATTTAGTTTTAACAATAGTTTTATGAAGTAGGCATTAACCCTACTTTATAGATGAGAAAACTGAGCTCTGAAAGATTTACTTTCTTCCCAAGGCCACAAACCTCCTGAGGGTCAGACGGATTCTGTCCAGGCCTGTTTGACTTCAAAGCCCTTGTTCTTTCTACCAAACCATAAGGTGCAGCTCTACAGGTTCTTCCCTTCCAAAATAGTGTTTCAAATAAGTTTTAGCACTCTTGTGAATCACATTAAGTCTTTTTTTCCAAATAAAGTTCACATTTTGTCAGCACTCGTTTCTCTAAAACTGATTATCTATGTGATGGATTCCTTCAGCTTTTTCTTTTAAGCAGAATTTTTGCTTAACAAGTCATTCTAATCTCTGGTCACCCCTGGAAACATTCATGAATTTCCAATAGATGCTATTCTCAGAGTCATTTTGCTCACATTTAATTATATTGTGGGCAAACCCATAGTTGCCCTTACAATGACTTCTTAAAAATGTTCATTTTTTTGGGCTTCCCTGGTGGCACAGTGGTTGAGAGTCCGCCTGCCAATGTAGGGAACGTTGGTTCGTGCCCCAGTCCGGGAAGATCCCACATGCCGCGGAGCGGCTGGGCCCGTGAGCCATGGCCGCTGAGCCTGCGCGTCTGGAGCCTATGCTCCGCAACGGGAGAGGCCACAACAGTGAGAGGCCCGCGTACCGCAACAACAACAAAAGTTCATTTTTATGCTTTTAAATATAGCTAAAAATCTAAATTATAAAATTGATATCTTAAAATTGATCTATTTAAGCCTACAGCTGTAGTATACACACCATATTTCGTTTTTCTGCAACAGAAGTGAGGAATGAGGTATATAAGTGCAGACTAAGACCAAAGAGAGAAAAGCACTGACTTTTATATAAGAGAAAAACATATTGAAAACTAGATGACTTGAAGCTCTGACTCTGACTACAAGGGGCAGGACTTCTCCTTTTTAAAAATTTTTTGGCTGCATTGGGTCTTCATTGCTGTGCAAGGGCTTTCTCTAGTTGTGGCGGGCGGGGGTTACTCTTCATTGCGGTGCACGGGCTTCTCATTGTGGTGCCTTCTCTTGTTGCAGAGCACAGGCTCTAGGTGTGCAAGCTTCAGTAGTTGTGTCACGCAGGCTCAGTAGTTGTGGCTCACGGGCTTAGTTGCTCTGTGACATGTGGGATCTTCCCTGGCCAGGGATCGAACCCACGTACCCTGCATTGGCAGGCAGATTCTTAACCACTGTGCCACCAGGGAAGTCCCGGGGCAGGAATTTTCTAAAAGCTAATTCCCAGGGAAATTTTTCTTCCGTCTTTTCTCCCATTGACATGTCAGAAGAGAAGCTACTGAAAAAAGTTTTATGCCAAAAAATTCAGTGATGAATGTATTCTTAGAAGAAAAGCAGTCATCTTCTATGGCTGTGGTTCTCAAGTTTAGAACACATCAGAATCACCTGGAGGGAGTGTCAGACCACAGATTGTTGGGTCCTGATTCAGTGGGTCTGGAATGGGACTTGAGAATTTGCATTTCTCACAAGCTCCCAGGTGATGCTGTTGCTGCTGGTGGTGGTCTAGAAGCTGTATGCTGAGTGTGCTCTCTGGAGTATAAGTGCAGAGGGGTTATTGATACTCAATCAGAAGGCTCCAGGGCAGTAGTTCTCAATCCTCACTAAAAGTCAGAAGCACATAATGAACTTCTTCAAAATACTGATGTCTGGGCTACACAGCTGTAGTTTATTTTTCTGTTTGTCTCTGGTGAGGCCCAGGCATTGAGAACACCTGGGTTTGCCTAAATTGATAAATATGAACATTGATGTCATATTTTAAAATTAATTTTTAAATTTTGTCTTACTAAAAATAATCCTAGAAGAACAAAAGAGCAGACAGCAGGATTTCAGGTTAAATATGGTGGTTTAAAAACAGGCATTTACTAAGCTCTCTCCCATAACCCCACAAAAACAATGGTAATGGGGCAAAAAAAGAAAAAAGAAAACAGTCATTAACCCAGAAGGTCTAAGAGAATAGGATAGGAAAACACCACAAGAAAAATGTTGATATTAGAAAACAGAAGAGTGAAAACTGACTTCGCTAACCAGAGGAGGCTGAATTCTACATCCATGAATCCTTTTAGGGAAACCTAAAAGGAGTTTGCTTCTTGCCGTGGAACCCCAGAAAGTCTCAGGAGCTGGAAGCACCAGGTGCCTTTGTGAATGGGGGAGAAAGGGAGGCTGAAACAAGAGAACTGGGAAACAACTAGACCCTCAGATCCCTACCCTCACTCTATATCAGTGGTTTATTAGAGTATGGTCCAGGGACTCCTGGGATACCCAAGACCCTTTCAGGAGTCCATAAGAGATCAAAGCTACTTTCAAAATAATACTACGACAATTATTTGCCATTTTCACTCTCATTTTCTCACAAGTGTACAGTTGGGTTTCCCAGTATTTATATAACATGTGACAATGTCATTGCTCTGACAACTAATGGAATGTATGCTTGTATATTCTTGTTTTCTAGACTTTTCTAAGGTATGATTTTTTGGGGTATAAATATGTATGTTTTCAAAGGTTAACTCAGTTTGTTCTCAATACTTCTACTGTGTTTACAAGCTAGTTTTATTATACCTGCTATGATCTGTGTAACCTTAAAATTATCCAATAAGTTATTTTGAAATTCTAATGTTTTTCTTACGCCTATATGAAAGTAAGAACATTTTGTTGTCTTATTTTGCAAGTAACATTTTAAAATTATTCTGAAGGCTTTTCTAAATTTAAAATCTAGAAAAGTCTTTGAAATAATTTTAAATTTAGAAAAGCATCTTATAGGGCTTCCCTGGTGGCGCAGTGGTTGAGAATCCGCCTGCCAATGCAGGGGACACAGGTTCGTGCCCCGGTCCGGGAAGATCCTACATGCCGTGGAGAGGCTGTGCCCGTGAGCCCTGGCCGCTGAGCCTGCGTGTCCGGAGCCTGTGTTCCGCAAAGGGAGAGGCCACAACAGTGAGAGGTCCGCGTACCACAAAAAAAAAAAAAAAAAAAAAAGCATCTTATAGAGTAGTTTATCATACTTCATTGGCTAGAAAGGTACACAAGGTAGCTAAAAGAGCGATAGAGGCTTCCACAGTTGACATTGCTGAATGCCTGCTGGATGAAAAGTCAGTAAAAGTTACTAAAAGAAATCACCCCAGGACCATTTCCCAACAATACATTAACTCGTTAAAGATTTAGCTACAAACATGAAGACAAAGTTATTATCTCCGGATATTAATATCTTGATAAATACAGACATAGCTTTTTTTTTTGTATCCATCCAACATAAACACCAACTAACCACTGATAAAGATCTTCTTTTATGTGACTAGCAGTAAAATACACTTGGTGTATTGGTACTAAACACAAATGCTTGGCACTAAATACAAATGGTGATGAAATACCTAAAGTGTTAAATAATTTATTTGACTCTCATGGTTTGTTTTGGAAAAACTATTTGACATTTGGGCTGATGGTACCAAAGCAACAGTGGACAAAAGAGCTTAAAACAAATCAAGACAGGAACGTCAAACTGTGCTGGTGGTCAGGTCACATACTTGCAATAAAACAAAAATGTCAGTTTTACTTAATAATTCCCTAAAGTAAAAGTAATAAAAATTATAAATTTTATTAAATTTTAACACCTGAGTACACATTTTAAAAATATTCTACGTGACTAAATGAGAAATATACATAAAAGACGTCACTTCCACAGCAAAGTATGATGATGGTTGTCTCGAGGATAAACACTTACATGATTGTTTGATTTGCAAACTGAATTGGTTTTTTTTATGAGCAAAATTTTTACTTGAAAGAATGACTGACAGACAAATTATGGTTATTCAGACTTGGGTATTTGGAAGACATTTTTCTCAAAAATGAACAAGCTAAGCCTGTCACTTCAAGGATAACAACTGATAGAACTTGTTGCTGATTATAAATTTTGAACTGTTAAGTGAAAATTAGAATTTTAGAATATTTGTATCTGCCACCATGAGGTTGTCAGCTTCCCAAAACTTAAAGACTTTTTCTGATTAGGTCAGGGGTGATATTAATAAATGTGCTTTTTTGATGTTTCATAATAAAATGTATCAACATTTGGAAGATCTGCATAACTCACAACTCAATAAAACAATATTTTCCAAATGATCAATGCATGATGTTAAAATGATGCATGGGTAAAAGATACATTCAAAATGTAAAACCAAAAAATTTAATGCATCAGAGTATGAAAAGTTCATAAACATGGCTTCATAGTCCATATTGCAACTAACCTTTAGGAAGCTATCACTTGTTGAATTTTGGTGTAGTATCTGAGAAGAACAGCCACAATAACCTGAAAAAGACTATTTAAATACTCCTCCCTTTTTAAGCTACATATCTCCATGAAGGCAAATTGTCTTCATATTTTTAAACCAAAACAATATGTTGCCACAAAACATAGAAGATATAAGAATACACATATCTTCAATTAAGCTAGGTGTTAAAGAGATTTTCAAGAATATAAAATAATGCCACTCTTCTCACTAACTTTTTTTTGGAAAATATAGTTATTTTATAAAAATACATTATTTGTGGTAAAATGTAATGAATTTATTATTTTAAAATAAACATCTTTAAAAGTTCTGTTTTAATTCTAATACAGTAGGTATCTATAAATATGATCCACTACCTTACATAGTTGAGAAACTGTCCCATTTCCAAGAGAGCAGAGCATTGGAGGTTGAGCTAGAGTCAAGGCCACCAAACATAGCTGAGGTGGGGGCAACAACACTGAAAACAACAGGATTAAGTGAAAGGCTACATACTAAACAATGAGATATCCAGCTCCTTTCTTAGATATGAGGATGCTAGCAGATTTATACTTCCAAGTTGGCAGAAGAGAGAATTCTTCTCTGGAAAAACTAAATTGCACATAAGAAAAGACCAACAGATATTGCCAGTTAGGAATCCCCTAATGTAATAACCGAGGCAGATCACCCTACATAGACCCTCAACTAGTTGAGAAGAAATGTCCACGAGGAAAAAAACATCCAATCAGTTTTTCATGCCTCTCTCTTAAATAGGAATAGAGATCTAAGGATCATTTGACAATTTGAGGAAAATCTTTAATATGAAAAACAAAAACAAAAAAAAAAAGAAATGGGGGGAGGAGGGAAGAACATAGAGGGAAAAAAGTTTAATGAAGAAATCATAAGAAAAGGATTGGAGAAGAAAGGAAAGGAAGGGAGGAAGGAAGAGGGAGGAAGGCAAAAGGAGGGAGAGAAAGAGGGAGGGAAGAGAAAATAAGAAAAGAAACAAAATAAACAAACACAACTAACATTGATATATTCAGAGAGAAAAATGATTTTGCATCCAGAAACAAGAAAAGAAGCCATAAAAAGGAAGCTTTGAAAAATAGTTTTTGGAAATTAGAAATATGATAACAGAAATGAAGATTTCAACAGAAAACTTAGATGATTAAGGAGATTTAGCAGAAAACAGAAGAAAAAAACAAGGGAGAGGAAAAATATATAAAAATTAGACTACTGTTTGAGGAGTTCTCATATCTGAATAATGGAAGTTCCAGAGGGGGGGGGGGGAGTGCACAAATGGAGAAGAAAATCATCAAAGAAAAAAATTCAGAAAAATTTCCCTAAACTGAAGGGTATGAGTTTCAGATTGAGAGTGTCCACCACATACCTAGTAAACAGAATAAAAAGAGTCACACAAAGGATCACTGAGGACAAAAAGAAGATTTTACAAGGACCAACAGAGAAAAAACAAGGCAAATAAAAGGAATGGAAATTTAAAAGGATCAGATTTCTCAACAGTTACAAGAAAAGCTAGAATAAAATGGAGCCAAAGCATCAAAATCCAAGGGAAATCTGTATGCATCCAAAATATAAATCAAATTCTAATACAAGGTCTCAACAAGTTTACCTCTCATTTATCTTTTCTCAGAAAGTTCTTGGAAAAAAAATGTTCCACCAAAATGAGGGAGTAAACTTCATAAAAAGGCAGGCATCCAACAAATAAGAGAGCCAAAAGGAATCCCTAGGATGATGGTGAAGGGAGATCCCAGGACAACAGCTGTGCAGGAAGCACGGAGATCAATTAGTCCAGATGGGACCAGAGGAGAGACTGCTCCAGGAGAACACCTCCAAGGACAAGATGAAACTGATAGCTACCTGGAGTGTTTGCACAAAGAGAGAGATCTACTAATCTGGTACAGAATTTAGGCATGACTTAGGGAAAGACTAATAAGAAATTAAGCAAATGAAAAAGAGTTATTAACTGCAGGGAGAACAAAAAGTTGTGGAAGAAAGAAAACGTAATCATTGCACACACATTCTCTTCTGCAAGTCATATTTACATAGGAATAAAAATATGAGCACTGAATTCTGATCTAACCAATACTTAAGATATAAAATATTGGAGGATGGGGAAATGTAAGTATGTTTCAGTGTGTGATGAGTTAGGGAGGTATGAGAGCTAAATTCTTATCTTCCATAGTAGGAAATTAATAGATAATATTTAAATTGGAAAAAAATTTAAAATATTAGATTGTTATTTAGAAATATGGAAAGAAATGTAAGAAGTGGCTAAAATTGCGATGAATGCTTCTAGGGAGGGGGAATTGGAGTTGGGAAGGGTGGAGCTGGGTATTGATGATTTCTATTATAAACAAGAATAAGGATGTAATAAGGATGCGATAAATACATCCGTATTACAGAAAACTTGGAAACTATAGAAAAGTAAAGATGACCATAAAAGCATCCCTATACTTCTTACATCTAAAGGTTAATACTATTAACCTATTAGTAACTTTTCTTTGAGTTTCTGTGCATTTTTATATTATTGAGGTATGAATTGTATATTTTATATTTTATTTGATTCACTTAAAAGCATTTTCTTATTTATTTTTCATAACTATTTTCACAACAATATATCATTTAATATTACATAATATATTTAGGTATTACAATTTAGCCTTTTTTCCTATATCTTATTATGAAAAATTTCAAACAGAAGCAGATGGAAAGAATTGTAGAGTGAAAAATATATATCCACCACCTAGGTTCTACCATTAACATTTTGCTAATGTTATCAAACTATCTATCCCTCTATCCATCCATTGATCCATTTTATGTTTTGAGGCATTTCAAATAAGTTGCAGACTTTCGTATACTTCATCCTAAACACTTCATCAATCATACTATTAACTAGAGTTCTTTAATAGAGTTCTCTAATGTCTGTTATGGTTCTTTTTCTTAAGTAAATTTTACATATAATGATCTGCACAAAACTTAAATGTATCATTTGATGAATTTTGACAAAAGCATACATAATCCTGTGTAACCCAAATCCCTATCAAAGTGTAGAACATTACAATTACCCCAGAAAATTCCCTCTTGTGCCTTTCGCTCTCGATTCATGTCTCTACCCGCTACACTTAATTTTTCTAATTTTCAGTCTATTCCAGAACTTCATATAATTGGAAAAACACAAATATGCTGTTTTATATAAGGCTTTTTTTCCACTTAGCGAGATTCATTTATGTTGTGAAGTGTATCATTATTTGGTTTTTTGATCTTGCTGAGTATCATTCCTTTATACAACTATACAACAGTTTGTCTAACCCATTCTCTTGCTGATGGACACCTGGGCTGTTTCTAGTTTTTACCTATCATTAATAAAACTGCTATGAACGTTCTTATAAAAGTGTTTGTGTGGCATGTTTTTATTTCCTTTGGGTAAATACCTTGTGATGGAATTGCTCTGTCATAGGTTAGGTATATTTTATTTATATAAGAAATTGCCAGATATTCCAAAATGAACCAGATATACTATAATGATATCAAGAATTTTTAATGTGTCTTTTTGATGTTATATTTTCAAGGAATTTGTCCATTTCAATTGTCAAATTGGTTGGCATAAAGTTGTTCATAATGTTCCCTTATTATACTTTTAATATCTATGTGATCTGTAGTGAGAATCCCTTTTTTATTCCTGATACTTGCAATTTCTGTTTTTTCTTTCCCATTCTCTCTTTCTCTCTCTCCCTCTATCTTTCAATCTCTCTCTCTAAGTTTTCAAATTTGTTCACCTATTCAAAGAAATACTTCCGGCTTTGTAAATTTTCTTTACTGCTTGTCTATTCTATGTTTTATTGCTTTCTGCTTTTACCTTTGTAATTTTCTTTATTTTACTTGGTTTGAGTTTAGTTTGTTCTTTTTCTAGCTTCTTAAGATAGAAACTAAAAAAGGTCATTGATACCAATGTTTCTTCTTTTCTAATATAAGCATATTAGAATATAGATTTCCCTCTAAGCTCTGTTTTTTCTGAATTCCACCAATTTTGATAAAATATATCATCATACTCATTTCAAAATATTTCTCTTTCCCTCATGATTTCTTCTTTGATCCATAGATTATTTCAAAGTGTGTTATTTAATTTCAAGATATTTAGGAATTTTATAGATGTTTTTCTTACTGATATCTAACTTAATTTCTTTGTCATCAAAACAGACACATGAAAAGATGCTCAACATTGTTAATTATTAGAGAAATGCAAATTAAAACTACAATGAGGTATTACTTACACTGGTCAGAATGGCCATCATCAAAAAGTCTATAAACAATGAATGCTGGAGAGGGTGTGGAGAAAAGGGAACCCTCCTACACTGTTGGTGGGAATGTAAATTGGTGAAACCACTATGGAAAACAGTATGGAAGTTCCTTTAAAAACTAAAAACAGAGCTACCATATGACCCAGCAATCCCACTCCTGGGCATATATCCAGAAAAGACGAACACTCTAATTTGAAAAGATACATGCACCCCAATGTTCACAGCAGCAACTATTTACAATAGCCAAGGCATGGAAGCAACCTAAATGTCCATCAACAGATGAATGACAAAGCAGATGTGGTATATATATATAGGTACACAATGGACTATTACTCATCCCTAAAAAGAATGAAATATTGTCATTTGCAGCAACATGGGTGGACCTAGAGATTATCATACTGAGTAAAGTAAGTCAGACAAAGACAAATATTATATGCTATCACTTATATGTGGAATCTAAAAAATAATACAAATGAATTTATTTACAAAACAGAAACAGTCTCACAGACATAGGAAACAAATTTATGGTTACCAAAGGGGAAAGGGGGAGGGATAAATTAAAAGTATGGGATTAACAGATATACACCACTGTATATAAAACAGATAAGCAACAAAGATTTACTGTATAGCACAGGGAACTATATTCAACATCTTGCAGTAACCTGTAATGGAAAATAATCTGAAAAAAAATACATACATACATATATATATATATATATATATATATATATATATATATATATATAAAACTGAATCACTTTGCTGTATACCTGAAACTAACACAATATTGCAAATCAACTATATTTTTTTCAATTAAAAAATTCTGTATGATTTCAATCCTTTCAAATTTATTGAGACTTGTTTTATAGCTGAGCATATAGATCTATCTTGATGAATGTTCCATGGGCACTGGAAAAGAATGTATGTTCAATTCAGCCTACAACTGTCAATTAGGTCAAGCTGATTGATAGTGTTATTCAAATCTCCTATATCCTTTCTGTTTTTAATTTAGTTGTCCTATTAATTACTGAAAGAAACGCTTTTAAATCTCCAACTATGAAAGTAGATTTATCCATTTTTCCACCTTTTGTTCTTTTAGTTTTTTCTTTGGGTACTTTGAATCTCTGTTATTATGTATTGTTTCTATAGTTTTCTATTGCTGCTCTAAAAAATTATCACAAACAGTGGCTTAAAACAATCCAAATTTATTATAGTTCTGTATGTTAGAAATTAACATGGATTTCACTGGGTTAAAATCAAAGTATTAGGAGGGCTGTATTCCTTCTGGAAGTGCTAGAGAAGAATCCATGTCCTTGACTTTTCCAGCTTCTAGAGGCTGCCCTTATTCCTTCACTCATGACCCCCTTCTTCCACCTTCAAATCCAACAATAGCGGGTCAAATCCTTCTCACATCACATCACTCTGACTTCCTCTTCTGTAGTTAACTCCTCCCATGCCTCCTCTTTTATGACTCCCTCTTCCACTCTGATGGTTACGCTGGGTCCATCTGGATAATCCAAGATAACCTCCCTACTTTAGGTCAGCAACCTTAGTTCTATCCGCAGCCTTAATTCTAGGAATACAATTTCACAGTCTTCTTAGAGTAAATATTATATTCCTTCACATAAAAAAAACTTGGAACAGTATAACTCCATTTACAGCCTCCTCCCTTCATCATCCTTTGTGGTATTATTGCCGTATATTTTTACAACTCTGTATGTTATAAACGCCATGATACAGTGTTATATATTTGTATTAGAGTCAGGTTTTTAAAAAGAAATTAAGAGAAAAATATATTTATCTATAAATTTACACTTTCCAAAGCATTTCATTATTTTCTGAGATCCAACTTTCCTTCTGATGTTACTTCTGTCTGAAGAACTTCCTTTAGTAATTCTTGTAGCACAGGTCTGCCGGCTTTCACTTACCAAAAACATCTTTATTTCACTTTCATTTTAAAAGAATATTTTTCTAAATAGAGAATTCTGGTTTGACTTTTTCTTCTTTAGCACTTTAAAGATGCAGTTCCATTGTCTTCTGTTCTCCATTTTTTCTGATGTCAAGTTAGCCATCATTTGTGTCTTTGCTCTCTATGTAAAGTGTCATTTTTATCTGAATGCTTTGAAGATTTTTCTCCATCCTTTTGTTCTCAACAGTTTAAATATTATGTCCAGGTGTGATTTCCCTTGTATTTTTCCTTCTTAGGGCTTGCTTAGCTTCTTGGTTCTATAAGTTAATGTTTTTCACCAAATTTGAGAGAAGTTCAGCTTTGGTTTCTTTTTTAAAAAATATATTTATTTATTAACATATTAATTAATTAATTAATTTTGGCTGTGCCAGGTCTTAGTTGTGGTATGCGGGATCTTTAGTTGAGGCATGCGATCTCCTTAGTTGCAGCATATGGACTTCTTAGTTGCGGCATGTGGACTCTTAGTTGTAGCATGCAAACTCTTTGTTGTAGCATGCGTGCGGGATCTAGTTCCCCAACCAGTAGTTGAACCTGGGCCCCCTGCATTGGGAATGCGGAGCCTTAGCCATTGGACCACCAGGGAAGTCCCCAGTTTTGGTTTCTTAAAAAAAGTTTTCTGCCTCATCCTCTCTCTCTTGTCCTCTGGATTCTAATTGCACAGATGTTACTTGATATTGGCAATGAGGTTGCTGAACCTTTGACAATTTTCTTCCCAATATTTTTCCTCTGTTCTTTAATTGTATAATTTCAAATGATCTGTATGCAAGTTCACTAACCCTTTCTTCTGTACTTTCCAATCTCTTAGTAAATCCATCCAGTAAGTCTTTCATTTCAGTTATTTATTTAGTTATTTATTTTGGTCACACCACATGGCTTGTGGGATCTTAGTTCCCCAACCAGAGATCGAACCTGTGCCCCTTGCATTGGAAGCATGGAGTCCTAACCACTGGACCACCACAGAATTCCCATCATTTCAGTGTTCTATTTTTTCTTTAATAATTTCATTTGGTTCTGTTTTATATATATATATAGTTTCCATGTTACTGCTGATATTTCCCTATGTATTCACTCAATATGGACATTTTCCCTTAACTATTTGAATATATGTGCAATAGCTTATTTAAAATCCTTGTCAGCTAATCCTATTATCTGGGTCATCTCAGGGTTTCAAGTTATAGATCATTCTCTTGGCCATGGGCCATATTTTTCTGTTTCTTTGCATGTCTAGTAATTTTTAAATTGTATACTGGAAAGTGTGGTTGATATGTTGTAGAGACAGAAGAGTGTTGGTTTGGGATCTAGCAGGCAGTTGGATGAACGTCTGGTCATCTTGTTCTTGTGGCAGCCGCAGTTCAGACTTTGTTAGGGTGAGTCTGTTGTGGTTACACATTAGACTTAAGGCAAATCTTTAGTCCTGGGTCATAGACTTTACTCCTGAGGCATGTCTTTTAGTTTTCACTGGAAAGCACAAGGTGTTTATCAAGCCCCTCAATTTGTGAGATTCAAATTTCAATCTCTGTCCCTCATGTGACAGACAGCAGCTGAAATTTCTGTTCAAATTTGTCAGGCTTCCAGCTGTTGTTTTCTCCCAGGCTCCTTGAAGTCTCCCTTAAATATGCACAGTTCAGGGATCAGGCAAAGATTTGAAAGGAAGTTTATATGCATATTTGGTGTTCTGCCCCATAACTCCATCTTTCTGATATTTCCACCTTCTGACTTTTTTTTCCCGACACCTCAAATCAATATGACCATGTATTTCTTTTGAGTTTAAAGCCACCTCATACTGTATGGATTCTTAAGTAACCACAGATCTCACCAGTGCCATTCACTTCTTTCAGGAATTGAATAACTTCCTCTAGCTTTTGCTGCCTTTTGATCACTCTGTGTGTGTGTGTGTGTGTGTGTGTGTATTTAATTATTGTCCAGATTTATCATTGATATCTGATACAAGCTATTCCACCATTCCTGTAATTGGAACTTCATCTCACTAACTCTTTCTGGGTTTTCTGCATGGGTTGGTGTGCAGAACCAATCATCAAGTTGTATATCTTGGTCCTGAAAATCCAAGAGCATGAAAGTCCAAATCAAAATAGTCTAACTATATAGATTTATTTATTTATGACTTCAGACTCAGAGTTCTGGTTGTTCAAGCTCCAAGCTCAATATCCTAGTATTGAACTGATTCTTTTGGCTAGATGAATACTGACAAATTCGATTCTCCTTTTTTCTTCCTGACAGTGACTCTTGATTTCCTTTACATCATTAAGAAATTTTCACCTCAGCATTTCTCAGGGTTAGAGAAACATGGCATTTGGCTTTAATTTTCACTGAGTCCTCCTGGCCAAGATTTCTTGGAATTGTTCCATGACTATTCCAAGTCTTGACTGAAAATTATGGCTGTAAGGAATAAATGGTAGAGTCCAGGTGCTACTTGTTCTCCCCAAATGAGTGCTGATCCTGGAGCCAAAAGAAACACAACCCCATGCCTGCTTTGGGGGTATTTTTAGAGTAGTTACAAACACATGATATTTATCTTGAGAGATGGCCAATATTTTTTTAAATAGCTAATAAACAGACTGTATTTACAAAAATGTATTTTTCCTTTATAAAAAAAAAATACTGTGCTCACTTCACTGCATTTGTACTATGGAGAGTACTTGAGTAGGGGAAAAAAACTTTCTCTGATCCCTCCCTGTCAGCCATGATAACTGAGTAATGCTTACATTCTTACCCACTAATTTCTGTACACTTCTCATTACTTCCCTTTATAAACACTATAAATTCTCCAGTCTCTTGTCTTTATGCTACATTATCCAGATAGCTCTTGGTGAGGACACTGAAGAGGATTTGAATTCCACCAATAGAATGTAATATTTCCAGTATAGGATCATTGTCTTTTTACCAAAGCAGTAACAGTTAAGAGAAGCCCATGGAGTGAGACAGATCCAACTTCAAGTCCAAAACCTGCCACTTTCTGTGTAATCTTTGGATATTATACATCTTCCTCCTCTAAGTTGTAGAAAAATATAGATTTGGTTGTTCTGAGGATCAGATATGGTAAGACACATAAAGGTTCCTGCCACATTGTTATTATTATCATTGTTGTTATTCCCACCCCCACCCCCCAGTAAATGCCCAATTAACAGTTGCCTAAATAAGCAATTGTTGAACTGAATAAGTGCTATTCTGGTAAAAGGGAAAACACACAAATTACAAAAACAAATATAAAAAATAGTAATTGTAAGTTATGGTAAGTGCTATGGAAAAATGAGCTAAGAAAGACAATTAAATAGGGGGTCTACTTTAGATAGGATCATCAGGGAAGGCCTCTTGAAGGAGGTGACATGTAAGCTGAATCTTAAGAGATGAGAAGGAGTAAGCTACACAAAATATGAAGATAACAGCATTCCAGGCAGAAGGAATGACACATACAAAGTTCTTGAGGCAGACATGCATGTGAACTCTCTACAAACTGAAAGTCCTCACCAGTGTGTTGGGACAGAATGAGTAAGGGCAGGATGGCATCAGACGAGAGCAGAGGCCAAACACAAAGAGCCTTACAGGCCAGAGTAGAGTCTGGCTTGTGGTCTACATGCAAAGGGAAGGCACTGAGGGGTTTTAAGCAAGGGAATGACAAGATCCTCAGACCCACTCAATCCATGGCTCACAACGACAAACTGAAGGAGAATAAGAATTTCTGGAAATATTTGGAAATTGTTGCTTATAGAAACTAAGAGTATAAATGCAGAATAAAATATTTTTCATTATGATTAAAGTTATTGATTGCCAACAACTAATTTTGGAGTTAGTTTTAACTTTTTTCTTGGAGCACGAAAGATAGTTTATTAAATTTCAGTTATAACTTCATGACAACTACTTATCTTTCATTTCACAGCATCTGATAATAAGTAAGAGCAAAAATGGTGAATACCTACTGTTGCCAGGTAACTGCCTCCACTGTGTTTCCTGCCACCTTCATGAATCTGTAGGAAACAGAAAGAACAAAGATATTGCAACTTAAAGTAAACCATACCCGCAGGGTTAAAATAGAATGAGCTGAGACAGAGATGAGGCCAATCCTTGGGCAACTATGCTTTCTGAGAGGGCCCACAGCCATGGCCTATCCACAGGTATTGGAAGTTAAAAGGTACAGAAGGTGAAAGAAATCACACTTTCAGTTCTCCACACATCCTTTACCATCTGGAAATCAAGACCTCAAGACAGCATTATACCTACATCTGTCTTTCCAATCCCATGCCTGAGGGCTCCCACATTGCCTTCCCTGTGATCAAAACTTATCTGTCACATTTCCTATTCTCTAAGGATTCTGAGATCTACTAGGAGACAAATGATAACATTTTCCAAGGATGACAACACAACATATGCCTTTGAAAAACCTCAGGTCTCTCCTTCTATAGAGAGCATGGGAAAACCCAACTTATTTATATAAGTATATAAGTATGAAGCACTAACAAATATGCCCTAGTGATGGGTTGCCACAGCTGTCTAAGTGTAGAAACCTGAGCACACATAGAGAAATTTAACCATTTCTGGAGCAGCTAAGTAGAGAACTGAGTGTCTCGACCAGGATGCTCAGCTCAAAACGGAAACCAGACTTGTTTCCCTGCAAAGCACTGAGCAAAGTCTTGCTAGCAATTTGCCACCCTCCTGTGCCCCTTGGGGTTCCACCAGAAACATAGTGATAGGAGACAGCATCCAAGGCCACACAGATTCCATAAGGTATTATAAACTGCAAGTCTGTGAATAACTCAATTATTGACCTGCCTCCTTTTAGCCATCCACATGTTCTGAGGCCATGTGCTGTCATGGCTCGTGTTACTATTTGAGAGAGTTACCACTCAGACACAGGAAATCAAAAGGAACATCTCAGTTCTTCCAGATCTTACTTTCAACTCTCTTTCCTGAGATCCTGGAAGGGAACTTTTCCTCAGACAGAAACAATCTTCCATCAGTACTTCATAAACAAAGAATTTGTCCACTGAGAAGGGAGAAGGATGGTATTTTGTCAAGAATGACCTACCCCTGCCCTACTCCAGCCTAACCTTGCCAGGAGGACACATGGGCAAAGGCTGTGCTTGCGCTGCCCAGACAGAGGCTCTGTTTTGCCCTGATGGTGGAAGAGGACTGAGTCTCTGCAGGACTGGGTGAGAGAAGGAGAAGGGATACCAGGACTACTGTTTAGTAGCAGAGTGATGTTCATAAAAGAAGATGAAGAGGACGGAGAGTAGGGAGACAATGAGGAGGGGAAGGAGAAGGGGGAGGGAGAAGGGAAGGGGAAAGAACAGGAGGGGGAGGCAGCTTGGCTCTTGCCTGTATGGTTTTGCCTCTTTTTGTCGAGTACCACTCAGCAGTCCAGGAACAAGAACGTGGGAAATGGAGCATAGTGTTGATTGAGGAATGAAAGTGGTTGCTGAGCAGGATCAAAACATAAATGGGGATTGGAGGGAATATAACATTTACTGAATACCTATTTAGTACCAGGTATTCACATGTATTTCCTTCATATAATTCTCAAAATTGCTTTGCTTGGTGAGGTGGATATTATTAATCACATTATACAGGTTACCAACTTCCCTACTGGCTAGAAAAATAGTATTTCCAGACACCCTAACCAGCTCATTTTTATGGGATCATGCCACCCCTCCTAGCAGTACTTCTTAGGAAGCAGGACATAGGAACCCTCTGCTTTTGGAGCCCATGGATTTCTTTTTCTTCTCCTCTCCTTTCTCCAGCCCAGAAAAATCTCTTGACTCTGGGAAGGTAGCTCCACTCTCCTCACCATTTCTAGCCCTATGCCCAGGATTCTTCCTTTAAAATTCAAAAGCTGGAAAAGCTGTGCATTCTCTTCTCCATCCTGTCATGTCCCACCCCCGAGTCAATAAGCACACAACCAGCTATCTGCTTGAATAGACGGGAGAAAAATGGAAAAGTCCAGGGAGAAGGAAAACAGATTAGGATCCAAAATATTATAGCTGCCACATAAGTACTCTAAGCTGTGGAAACCTGATGGTAATCTTAGAAGTAGGATAACCCACAAATTAAGATGGGGAAATGAAATTTTGTACCCTCTCCCCAGGATATTTTAAAAATTAGAAAACCTAGGCAAACTTAGATACAAGTGTCATTAAAAAATATATATATATATATATATATATATATAAAATATATTTACATGGGCTTTACTCCTCCAAAATTATTTCTAAAATCTCTGAAAAGTAAAACTGCCTCCCTTTACATATAAAAATAACCATAATAAAAATTACACTGACATTTAGAGTGCTTTCTCATTAAAATTTTTTTTCAGCTTCTTATGTATATAATTTCACATAACTCTCAAAACAGCCCTGGTAGGCAGATATTTCTAATTTATAGTGGAGGTTGGTAAGTCTCACAGAGGTTATGCAACTTGTTCAAATTCATAGAGTAGTGCAGACTAAACTCAGGTTTTCTGATTCCAAACCCTATGTTGCCTTCAAGCTGTTTTCACTGAGGCCACAAATTATTAAGACTCAAAAATTAAGCTGAATTTTTGCCTTGAGAAAACACTACCTTATTTTTTGGAAAAAGAATAAAAGACCTCAGCACCTTCTTTGCTTGTGGCTTCCTCTCACAGACTTGAGCATTTCAGTGTTATTTGTAAGACTAGGTGCTGGAGCAGGTGTCGAAAGGTGACTAACTCAGGGCCTCTGCTATAAGACAATCACAGTAAAGCCAAGAAGACAGACACTGAGACAAATTAGTCTCTTTGTGTTGCATTACTGGTGCAAACTAACTGCTGTGGGAGAGCAGTCAAGGGAGTAGCTAGCTCTACCTTCTATGGTGTTAGAAGAGGGATAAGCATTGAGTAAAGCTTCACATATCACAAGAGGTTGAATCTAGCATTGAAAGAAGGGTAGGATTTTGCCATGAAGAGCAGGCCAGGCATAGAGCACCTTGAGCAAAGCATGATAGAGTCAAGGTGAGTGTTTTCTCAGGAGTCCAGGATATCTGGGTATCAGGGGACAGGTAAGGGAGTGGTAGGAAGTCAGCCTGGTCAGATAACTAGTTGCTAGCCTGTGATGCTAACACATCTGGCCTTTATTCTTTAACATCTCGGTACAAGTCGAGGTCTTCTTTATCTTTGTATGATTAGCACCCAACAAAATATTGTAAAATACAGCTAGCTCCTCCTGCATGTTGGATTTATCCTGTGCTTAAGCAAGTGAGGGTGTGTCAGGATCAGACTTGAGTTTTAGGAAGATCACTCTGGCTATGGTAAAGGTGAAAGGTAGTGTGGTGTGGACAAACTGGAGGGAGATGACTGCAGAGTGATGGGAGGCTTTGAAATGTGGGAACGAAAAAAGACACAGTTGAAAAAAACACTGTTGGAGCACTGAAGAGGACTCGGCAGGTGAGTTTAAGTGAGGAAGCGGTGTAAGAGAGAACCCCAAAGTTTTAACTGTGGTAATGCCATTGCCTAAGATGGGAAATCCAGGAATAGACTTTAATGCTGGTGTTGGTGAATGTACTCCAAGCCTTCTGAAAATGCCTCAAAGAACTTGAAGTAAATAGTCATTGATGATAACAGTTACACATTCACAAGAAAATTAGGAGGAAAAAATAATCATCAATGTCCTGCCTGGCTAAAAGGCTCTGGACAGGCAATTAAGAACACATCTAATTTGGTGTCTTAGAAGCTAGAAACTTGTTATGTATGATACTACAATCTGGAGATCCTCATATGCATTGAATAGTTTGTTCTGCTACAGGTTGATAATTAAGTCTTTAAACAACCTTCCATTATCAAAAGTTACATTATAAAAAGAATGGGAAAACTAGAGTTAGGAACATTTAAGGTAATGTTAATGTTTTCTCCCCACACCCCTCCCCCACCCACAAAGAAAATCTGTAATATCTATAATTAAATATGAAATATACTGGACCCATATATAGAATATTATATAGTTTACAGAGAAATATTTTTAAATTGAATATAGGAAAAGACCTACCATGATCCTGAATAGGAAAATCAATTATTCTTCCTAACCTAATTTATGGGTTTAATGAAATTATAATAAAAAATCCCATCAGATATTTTTGAAATTTTGCAAAATCATTCTATTTTTGAAACTTTGCAAAATCATTCTAACATTCATCTGAAAGAAGCCAAGAATGTTCTGAAAAAACTGTAATACTGAAAAGACATTTATTTGATCTACCATATATTAAAATATACCATAAAATCTGTAATTATTAAAACATTCCTAGGCATTAGTCAGGAGATCTTAGTAAAGAGATCAGGAATTAGTAAGGATATCTATGGAACAGAAGAGACTTTTTACAAAAATTTATATATAAGAATTTATTACATGGAAAAGAATTTAGTATGTGAAAAACTGAAGCATGTTTTTAATAGTGCTACGTGATTTGTAGCTATTTGGGAAAACAGTAAAGTTAGATCTTTACCTAAAGTCTTATTTTGTAAAAGAAATCAAAATAGTAAAATATACTTTCATTTCATTTTACTATTTTTAAAAATTTGTCAATCACTATTTAATATGTTTAGACCAATGATATTATTATCTTAACTTTAGTAGCATGTTTAAGCAGTAGAAAAGTTGTTTTACCTAACTTTACGGGAAAAAATTATTAAATATATGTTCATATGAAAACTGTTGTAAACTACTTTCTTCCTTTTTCCCTCTTGGCAAAATGATGAGAACAACTTGAAACATATGGAAGCATTTTTACACTTATTCTGATGAGGAAGAATCTAATTCAGGAATAATGTCAAACAAAATATGCATTTCCAAATACTACCAGGATGACTAAACATACTTTTGTTTTTTTGAGAAGTGTATAAAACTCATCTAAAATAGAGCAAATGTTCTGTTTTCAGAAGTCTTTGAATGATTGAAAAAAAAAAACTAGAAAAACAAAAACAAATGACAGAAATAACACATAAAGGAAACTGATTAGACAAAACTCCATGGAATAGATATTGTAGCCAGTGAATTTGGCGAATTCTCCCCAGACACATGTTCCCTCTCTGAACACTAGGGTTCTCTGTATCTACCGTGTATCTATATCATTTCCATACTCTGTTTTTATATCTATATTGGCACTGCGGAGGACAACAAGTCCAAAAAGATTATAATTTTCTTTGTTCAAATCTCACATTGATGGATTTTTCTGCTCCTTAGTTTTGCCTGTTTCTCAGAAACTGGCCCAAACCACATAAATGAATAACTTCCACACAGCTGCAGAATGCTCAGCAACAAGAAAGCTGTAAGGTGGAGGTGGAATAACATGCACACAGACTAGTGCTGTCAGGAGTGAAATACCACTGGGAAAGTGAAATTCTGTTTAGGGTCCAGTATTATCCAAGCGTTTTCAACCATCCACCTTCATTCTAATCCCTAGATTTAGGTCTATGAATGAACAAGTAAAAGATGACCCAGGATATGAATAATGACAAAAAGGAAAGATCTTGGTTTTCCAAGGTTGGATATCACCGTACCTGAATTACGAAGACAGAAATCTTGGATGATTATTTCAGAGAACAGAAGATGTCTGTCCTCATGCTGACATCCAGTCACTCAAAAAAGGATAAGAGAGGGAAGGGGCAAGGACCTGTACCCAAGGAAATTGGCCAGTGCCAGGCAGACCTTTCAGTACTGGGGAATCTTTCCCACTGGAGCAAATATGCTGCTATGGAAAAGAACAAAATATCCCTTTTCATTGTGAGAGTTCCTTTCCTCCCCCAGGGGACCCCAAATCTGGGAGAATTTCTTTCCTTTGTTATCCACCTGCACATATGACGTATCTGAAATGTTGTGGAGTCTTCTCTCCCAGTGCATATCACAGCTCTCTCTTATAAGAAGGCACATCTTTACTCATGGTCTTTGGGGTTTGATTTCTGCTTCTGGACCACAGAGTGCAACCCTGAAAACTGGTTTCTGAATTTTGCTCCCAGGAAAGAGGATAAATCCTTCATGGGGAACTGGATGTCCAAATGACTACAAACTTCAGTAAGAGTGTGGCAGCCTGATCCTTCTTTTCCTTGTCCACAAGGAGAATCTTTGGTTATGTAACTAACATGAATAAGATGTGACAGCCATTCTACACAAAAGCTAGGAAAAACTTGTGAGGAAGTTATTCATTTTGAGTTACAGCAAACAGGCATCTTCTATTTGGTCCAAAGTCACTTACATTTCCATGGCTAATTATATATTAAGCTATACTAGGTTAACTATATATTAAGCTTTAGGAGAAATAAAATACTGATCTCTTTCTTCCCCACCCCCTCTCTCTCTTTTTACTCTCGCTGTTTCTCTTTCTCCTTCCATTCCTCCCTTCAAGCCTCCCTTCCTCTCTCCCTCCCTCCCTCCCTTACTTTTTCTCTCCCCACCCCTATTTATATATAATATTACACTTGCAGTAGGCTGATAAATAACATGGCTATATGTTCATTGACTTTAATGGCTAGTGCAGCTCTCTATTTAGACTACTCTTCTAGCTTATAATTCCTTTAATTTGATAGATTTATAGAGTTTTTAACATACAGGGAGTTGAGAGGGGTGAGACTCTCCACAGAATCTCTCTTGCCAATAAAAGTTACATCCATGAGGCTTAATTTAAGAAGGATCTTAATGAAGAAAGGAAAAAATAAGTTAGCTACCACTTACTGATTGACAGGCACTTGGTAAGCAGTTTACATAATTTATAATCTCATAGGTAGGTATTATTACTTTCATTTTATAGATGAAGAAACTGTGCTTAAGATCACCCAACTAATAAGTTGCAGAGCTAAGAATCAAATCCATTTCTGACTTTAAATCCCTTGCTTTAACCATGCAGAGATGGCAAATTTGTGATATGTGCTCCCTTTTTCTGAACCCATGGTAGACCTTGGTAATAGATCTCAATATCCTTTCCCTAATTCCAGAATTGGCCTAAGAATCCTTCTCAAGATAGGGTGCCAGGCACTATTACCTGGAACTGGCCCCCAAGAGGAAGGCTATTTCATGCTGCTAATGGGGACTTGGGAGGAGGGAGGCTATAGAACCATGTCTGGAATAAAATGGAGGCAGATGTGAGACAATAATACAGAAAGGACAAAATAGGTTTGCTTGATTAGAATGAAGACAAACAGCAGGGGGTTGAGGGATGGTGAAAGATGTTGAAACAGATCTGTAAGGCTACGGCCGGAGCTGGAAGGTGCTGGTTAGGGGAATATTATGACAGACATGTCTCGACAATCTAAAATGCTGCTGGATTCAGGCAAAGAAGGCTATAACTGACCTGATATGATTTGTCCTGGCTGTGGAGCCAGGTGGGAAGGAGGAAAAATGCATCTAGATAACATGAAGAATTTCACACAGAAAAGCAGACTTTCCAAAAGCTCAAGTCCCAGTATGAAGCTGAGTCTATGAGAGTGAAAACTATGGAACTAAGGTGAAGAGTATTATATATTTTTTCCAGTATGCTAGACCATGTGGCTTCACTCAAAGATGAAAATTCAGGAAAACAGCACCACAAAGTAGAAAGAGCATGGGCCTAGGAGTCAGATAGATACTTGATTTAAGACCTGGCTCCACAACATATTAGCCATGTGACCCTGGATAAGTTGTTTAACCTCCCTGAATGTTTTCAAATGGAGAGAGCCTACCTCCCAAAGGCATTGTGAAGATGAACAAGATAACATACATGAAGAAACAAGGGTACTGCCAGGCACACTGCTGGCACTCAATAAATGTGAGCTTGGTAAATAATTTAGCATTTGTGTACCTCCATTCCTTAATCTGTAAAATAAGATAATAAGACCTGCTCTGTCTATATTATAGGGCAGTAGTTCTCATACTTTGGGGTGCAAAGAATCCCTGAAGTCCCTGTTCAAATGCCAATGTCTAGGTCCCATCCCCACACATTCTGGTTGGGTAGGTATGGGCTGCAGCCTGAGAATCATGCTGCATTTTGTTTTACAGAGATATTCATAGCAGCTTTATTCATAATAAACAACAACAGGACAAGATGTCCTTCAGTGAGAGAATTGTTAAACAAAATGTAGTCTACCCACACCATGAAACACGACCAGCAATGAAAAGGAGCAAACTATAGACACATGCAGCAACCTGGTTGAATCTCCAGGGAATTATGTTGAGTGGACAATCGAACCCTAAAAGGTTGAGTATTATATTATTCCATTTATGTAACATTTTTGAAATGACAAAATTATAGAAATAGAGAACAGATTAGTGGTTGGCCAGAGTTTTAAGTAAAGAGCGAGAATGAGCAGATGAAAGAGCGACATGAGATATCCCTGTGGTGATGGAAATGGTCTGTATCTTCACTGTATCAATGCCAATGTCCTAGTGGTGATATTGTCCTATAGTGTCACAAGATGTCACTGTTGGGAGAAACTGGATAAAGGGGACTCGGGACCTCTCTGTACTATATCTCATGCTGCATTTTAAAGAAGCTCTCCCGGTGCTTCCATTGAGGGAGGCCCATGGGCCACACCTTTCACAGATGGTGATCTTAGCAGCACCTGTTAGGGTAGGTCATTCTTGGAGGAAAAGTAGGGTTCTTAGGGAAAATAGAATGGGGAAGGGAGGAAAGGAATGGAAAAAAAGCAAGTGAGGAAGCTATTTCCTAAGACCATATGTGTCAAACCTAAATCTATATCCCAGGACACCAGTCTCCTTTTCCAATGTTCTTTCTAACCCCAATCTGACTTCTCTGACCACAGAAGAAGGGAGAAACATCCTTCATCATAATAGCCATAACTGATATCCTCGGGCTTGTGTCAGGAACTAGGCTGTCTCTCTAATCAAGAAAGAAGTCCTGCCCAGGAAAAAAAAATAAAAAGAAAAAAAAGCAAGTTTAGAAGTAAGCAGTCATTAGCATAATTCTTAGCTAGGGAGCAGACCTTTACAGTAGCCAGTGCTTCCTTGTTAATTAGCACTGAACAGCTGCTGGGAGGCCCTGAATCTCTCTACAGGCAGAGAAGGAAACTCTCTTCTTATAAACTAAGAGGAATAAATTGTTCTCGCCTCCTGTAGTTTAAGTCATATATTCTTTCACAGGTGAAATAAAACATAACAATTATTAGGAATAACACTGTGATGATTTCTCTGTGTACCAAATTGTCCCCGGCTGTGCAATTTCCCACTCCAGACAAGAATGTGGTGTAAGTAGGTTTGTAGGCAGGAGCTGTGATCACCCTCATTATATGCAATGTTACTGTAGCTAATCTTTCTGGTTCTCAATCTCATTCAGTACTCCGAACTGCTTAGAAGCCTACATTGAGTCATAGGCAAAAAGTCAGAAAAAAATCCCTGCCTTTTCCATTTGAAATTCACTTGTCCTTAAGGATTGTAGCTGACATTTCTTTAGGTGTGGACTGTGTCAGGAACTACACTAAGCACTTTCAATTCATTATCTCATTTAACTTCACAACAAGCCTAAGAAATAGATAATTTCATTAGCCTCATTTTACCAATGAGGAGACCGAGGTTTTAGAGAGATTAAATAATTCAAGGTGACCTAGCTAGAAGCTGATCTGGGTCTCATCTAGTTCTAAAGTGTATGCTCTTTACATTCCTGCTATTTCCACCCTTGCCCCCAATCCTGCTATATTGACTTACTACAGTAGAACACAGAAGGCTGTTGATTTAATATGTCTTTATGGAGGAAGGGACCCATGAGGTCAAAAATGCCCAGGGCTCACAAAAGTTGTAATGAGAGTCTGTGTGTCTATGCTTTGAGTACCAGTGGAGTCTATAAATCAGCATTAGGCACTTAGTAGAAGTTTTGGTAATCAGACAGAACTAAAGATAGAAATTCTGGATATAAAAAGGCAATTTTTCTGTTTCTGTTTTGTAGATCATTGAGCACACAGTATACATAATGTGGTCTGCTGTGATGGAAAAGAGCATTATTTCCTTCCTAATTCTCCTGCTTTTATCCTTTTAGCCAAAATTGGAATGCTTTCCATAGCTCTCTGGGCCACCATGGGAGTTAAAGGTCCTGTCTAGCTTTCTGTTCTAACCTAGGTTCAGGTTAGAATATGACACTAGCAACTCTGTAAAATATTAGTATAACTTCCATTCTTCATTCAACAAATTGGAGCTCCCACCATGTGCTAGGCTTTTTGCCAGCACTGAATATATATTAGTAAATACAACAGACAACTTCCTGCTCTCATGGAGTTTATGATCTATAAGCAAAAAATAAACAGTAAATATGCAGTTATAACTTGTGATAAATGCCATAAAGAGAACTAACAGAGTGCACTGATAGAGAATCACTTAGCTAGGCTATTCAAGAAAGAACTCTGATGGGTGAGGAGAAACCAGCCATGTGGCAAGCTGAGAGGACACTCTAGGTAGAAAGAAAAGCATGTGTTGTGCAACCTCCGCTCCCCACAAAAAAAAAAAAAAAAGAGAGAGATAAACTTAGCACATAGCAGGCCAGTGAGGCCTGAGTGAAGTAAGGAAAAGGGAAATCTGGAGAAAATAAGAATGAAGAGCTGGACAGCAGCCAGACTGCTCATTGTAGAGCCTTGTTGGATGTGGTAAGGAGATTAAATTTTATTCTAAGAGCAATGAAAAGTCATTTAAGAGTCTTTAGCAAATGACTGACATCATGTGAATTATGTTTGTAAAAGATTTTCTGGCAGCTGAGTGGTGAAGACTGGAGAGGACAAGAATGGAAGCAAATAGACCAGTAATGGGGCTATTGAAATGGTCCAAGTCCTGAGTTCTCCAAATTGTAATTCTTCTGCTATTGTTCGCTCTATGGCCATATCTCACCTAAAGCAGGGCTCATATTCCAAGTCAGTGATGTCCAAACATGTTAGTGGAACACTAGTCCCTCAAGATACGCTCGGAAAATAAGACTACGGTCAAATAAATTTTTAAAATTCTGCATGCTAAATCCCCTTCTTGGAGATTCAGAATGTAAACTAATGTAATAAAGATGCTGGAAAGTGTTTCAGTACATTTGTATATCCCAGTATTTCTCAAACTTACTTGACTATGGAAGCTTTTACTTTTTTCCCCCTCCACATAATGTTGTTATCCTGCAGAACTGATATTTTCCAGAGCACATTTAAGTAAATGCTGCCATAATTCATTCTAACCAAGGGTTAACTCCATGTGCATGGTTTACTGGGCCTCCTCTTCTCCACATCTCAATTTATTATTTCAATGGCTTAGACAATATTTTCCAACTCCATACATATTATAAGAGGATATCAGCCATGTGGGTCATATTTCTTCTCTCCATTTTTACTGCCTATTTTCTGTCAACTGTCTCCTTAATATTACATTGTAAAGGTTGATAAGGTTTTCATTCTTTCTGTGACCATAATTTTCTTCCTTGTTTCTGGATCTGGATATCCTATGAGACAGCTGTTGGGGATCCTGAACTGATCTTTTATACCAGTAAGATTTCATCCCCAAATTTTTGTCTCTGTCCAACACTCTGTGTATGGGAGATTTCCTTGATTTTATCTTATAATTCGTTTATTGGACTCTTAACTGCTTTTCAGAGATAAAATTTAATACCATATAATCCCCTCATTAACTGTACAGTTCAATAGTTTTTATTATATTTACAAATTTGTGCAACTATCAACATAATCTAATTTTAGAATATTTAATTTCAAAAAGAAACCCCATTCCCATGAGCAGTCACTCTCCATTTCTCTGAAAACTTCACCAGTCTAGGCAACCCAATCTATTTTTTGTCTCTATAGATTTGCCTATTCTGGACATTTCATATAAAGGAAACCACACACTGTGTGAGCTTTTGTGACTGGCTTCTTTCAGTTATAATGATGATTTCAAGGTTCATCTCTGACAACATGTGTTGGTACTTCAGTTCTCTTTATTTTCAAGTAATATTCCATTGTATGGATTTACTGAATTTTATTTATCCATTCATTGGTTGATGGACATTTGGGTTGTTTCTACTTTTTGGCTATTATGAATGATGCCACAATAAATAATTGTGTACAAGTTTTTGTGTGGACATATATTTTCATTTCTCCTGGGTATATACCTAGAAGCGGAATTGTTAAGTCATATGGTAACTCTATGTTTAACCTTTCAAGTAATTGCCAGTCTGTTTTCCAAAGTAGTTGCACCATATTATATGCCCACCAGCAGTGTGCGAGGGTTCCAATTTCTCCACATCCTCTCAAACATTTGCTTTTGTATGTCTGTTTGATTGTAGCCATCCTAGTGGATGTAAAGTGGTATCTCACTGTGGTTTTTTTTTTTTTTTTTTTTTTTTTTTTTTTTTTTTTTTTTTTTTTTTTTTTGCGGGCCTCTCACTGTTGTGGCCTCTCCCGTTGCGGAGCACAGGCTCCGGACGCACAGGCTCAGCGGCCATGGCTCACGGGCTTAGTTGCTCCGCGGCATGTGGGATCTTCCCGGACCAGGGCACGAACCCGTGTCTCCTGCATCGGCAGGCGGATTCTCAACCACTGCGCCACCAGGGAAGCCCACACTGTGGTTTTGATTTGCACATTCCTAGTGACTAATGATGTGGAACATCTATTCATGTACTTAGTGGCCATTTGTATGTCTTTTTTGGAGAAATGCCTATTCAAATCCCTTTTGGTCATTTTTAAACAGGTTGTCATATTACTGTTGAGTTGTAAGAATTTATATGTGTGTGTGTGTATATATATATATATATATATATATTCTGGATATAAATTCCTTATCAGCTGTATGACTTGCAAATATTTTCTCCTATTATGTGTGTCTGTTCACCTTCTTGATGGTATCATTTGATGCACAAAAGTTCTTAATTTTTATGAGGTCCAGCTAATCAGTGTTTTCTTTTATCACTTATGCTTTCAGTGTTGTATCTAAGAAATCATTACCTTACATTTATTGGGCTTAATTTCAGCAATTATATATTTAGTTTTAAAAAATAATTTTTGCTCTGTATACAAAATGCAGTATATATAAATACAGTATCTTACTATATCTTTATCAGGATACTAATTATAGCTTTCTACTTTTCTCGTTCTGATCTTGAATTATAATTCTTCTTGGGTCAATTTTTAAAATGTATTTGTCTTGGTTTTTCTCTTTTATGTTACTTGTTTCCTTCTTACATCTTTTGATATTTGCCTATCTATTTTTTAAAATTGGGGACTAAATAGATTCTTCTAGGTAGTAGGTGCAGATTTTTCTAAGCTGTTGAATATATGGGGTTTTTTTTTATAAGTCTCTCCTTTCCCTGGGATCTCTATTTTGTGGTCAGAGCTTGTTGACTAACACACATCCCTTTAGAGAGGGAGGAGGGAGGGCACAGATAGCCTTTGGGCTAGGATATCCCACAGTGCTCTACTCAGCATCTTACTATGCAGAAGCAACTCCACCTTAGCAGTACTAGCTCATCCCCAAGTATTCCGGCAGTATTTTTTTTTGGTGAAGGCTCCTAACTATCGGTTTGGCATTTGCTAGGAGATAACAGACTGAGCTGTCTTTGCTCTGTAGGCAGGGTAGGGGACTTAAAATGATGGAGGGGAGAGTTTAGTTGTGGGTGTAGTCCCGCTGAAGACAGACTTTCATATTAACCCCTTGGCTTGGTCTCTTCCCACCTCACCCTCTCTGGCCTCTGAGCCTATCTGCAAGACAGATTCTCTATCTTTTCTCAGAGCCCATGTTCTCTGGGTTGCCACTTTCTCACTCTGATTACTCTGTCAACAGGCTTCCATCTGTTTACTGTCTTATAGAAATCTGTCAAAAGTCTCTCATCTGCTAATGATCCCTCTTTCATGTGCTTGTCATTACAGAATTGTTCTTTACCAGTTTTTAATAGGAGTTGGGATGATGTTCCAGAAGGAAATGGAGCTTGTGCTCAGATCACTATCCTGAACTTGAAGCACACCCAATGTAGTTTATTTATTTTTATTTTATTTATTTATTTTTGGCTGTGTTGGGTTGTCGTTACTGCATACAGGCTTTCTCTAGTTGCAGCAAGTGGGGGCTACTCTTCCTTGTGGTGTGCGGGCTTCTCTTGTTGCGGAGCACAGTGCATGGGCTTCAGTAGTTGTGGCGCACGGGCTTAGTTGCTCCGTGTCATGTGGGATCTTCCTGGACCAGGGATCGAACCCATGTCCCCTGCATTGGCAGGCAGATTCTTATCCATTGTGCTACCAGGGAAGCCCGCCAATGTAGTTTAAAGTCATCTTTTGTTGCTCCAGAGATACTGTTTCCTGAGCATGAATATGTGTTTATTTTGGTGTAACTTCTTTTTGAAAACCTCCCTTTTCTGCATGTGATGGCTCTTGAAAGAGAGATGCTAACGTTCAAAAGGTGGAAGTCATCCTTTATTAATTCCTCCTATTCTCTTACCCCCACCTTGCTGGGATATGCATCAACAAAGCAAGTCTGCCTTAACTTCTCTCCATTTCTTCTGCCATTACCTTAACCCAATCACACACACCTTACAGTGAAAACCCTCCTTACTGAACTCTTTTGATTTCTTACTTTTGCACCTTAAAATCTATCTGGCACACAAAACAGAGTAGACTCTGGTACATGTTGCTGCCCTTATAAAAACCCTGTAATAGCTTTCCATTGCTCAGAGAATAAAATACACAACCTCTTTTCCATGGTATACATGGTTCAGTAATGATCTGGTCCTTGCCTGTCCATGCATTCTCACCTCCTACTGCTCTCCTTTTGCTCACTATAATTCCCATCTTTCTATTGCTCAAATGCCTTAACCTTGTTTCTGATTCAGGACATTGACAAACACGACCTACCACCTCTATCTTAAAACTTTTTTCACTCTGATATTTGAACAATTGGCTCCTTCTTATTCTTTTGTTCTTGGCTTAAATAAATTGTTCCTCAGATAAGTCTTCTCTGATCACCTTATCCAAATAAATCCTCCAACTCCAGGTATCCTGATCATTTCCTTCACATAATTATACACAATTTGGGATAATTTGTTTTCTTATTTACTGTGGCTCTGTCTTGCTAAGCTCCAAGAGGATAAGAGTTACTTTGGCTTTATTCATCAATATAAACCCAACACTTAAGGAAGGATCAAACATGAAATAGCTGTTCAATAAATGTTTATTGAGAGATAATTTAGTATTCATCTCCCTATGATTTAAAAGCCCCCCCAAAAGCCTCAGTAAACATGCTTTCAATGAATACCTGCTTTTCTTGTCACATCACCAAAAAATAGATTAGGTTCTTACTCTATAGTACATACAGCAATAAACTCCAAATAAGTTAAAGAGCCTAACATTGAAAATTAAAACATTTTTAAAAGGCTATGTGAAAATGAAATAGTAACTTTATCCTAATTGTGTAAGTAAAGAAACAGAAAAGACAACCAACAAGAAAATGGATAAGAACAACTATAATAAAGAGTAACTTCTGAAGCAATAAAAACATATTTCAAAGTAATAAGAAAAGCAATACATTAAGATAAAATTGTCATTACATAGATGATGCATAAAAGTTTACAAAAGAAAAGCAGAGGAAAATAATAAAACCCTAAAGAACACTACTTATGCCTTTAGATAAAAATCAATAACTGGGAAGAGCCAGTTCCTGAATGAGGAAATGAAAATAATATAACAAGCATTTTATTAAGTACTTCCCATATTCCAGGCAACATGATAGTATCTGAAGACACAAACATGAAGATTCTATCTCTGCTTGTTCATATCCTAACTGGGAAGATAGTCCTATATTGTCCAGTAAATACCTAAGTAGTTTTAAGCTTTTTTAAGCTTAAAAATTAGTTTGGCTCTATAAAACTAAAGCTATTCCTAGATTCTGAAGGCTACAGAATCAATAAAACATAGACTGAGTCTTGACCTTAGTCTACAGTCTGTTAGGCGAGGCAGACAGGTAAATAAGTAAGTTATCATCAATTTGATACGTGCTATAGCAGAAAAATAAAGTACCATATAAGGACAGAGGAGGTGATAAGAAATCCTGCATGAAGATGTCAGAGAAGATCTATTGGAAAGAAGAAAAATAATGGAAGAGAGTGGTATTCCAAAGAAAATGACACAAAACTAAAAGGTGCAAAGGTAAAAACGTGTGGCATCTTCTAAGATGGACATATACTTTGATGTACTAAGTGCAGGTTATGCAAGGGTGTGTAGCTACTGACTAGCTGCAAAGAAGGCAGGTACTGGACCCTAAAGGCCAGGGGTACATGTGAAAGAGTTTGGATTTCAAGCAAGAGTGACTTGACCACATGTTGCATTTTTAAAAAACTACTCAGAAATCTGTAAGGAGAAATTAGAGTCTGAGACTAGATATGGAGAAATTGTTTAGGAGGAAAAATGATAAGGTTTAAAATAAAAATGAAAGGAAGATGGGATATGAGTGATACTAAGAAGTCAGAAATAACAAAACTTAATAAATAACTAATGGAGACTGTGAACAAAGGAGAGGAATGAATCTAAAATGACCTCCTGGTCTGTGCCTCAGGCAAAATGGTTATTGTGTCATTAGTCAAATGTGGAATAAGGGGAAAGGAGACAACATAAAGTTTTGGAAAATGTTTGGTTCTTTTCACAGTTAACAGGATTCAAATTTAAACAACCATGAGGTGCAATCTTGCATTAATTAAAATAGAGTAAATTAATAAAAATAATACTCATTGTTGTAGAGTATTGGGGAAAAGATACACTAATACATTGTTGCCCTTCAACCTGGTGAAACTGTTCTGGAAAGAAATTTGGCAACAAATACAAGAGCCATAAAAATTATTATATACAGTACTTTGACCCAGAAACCCAGCTTTTTGGAATATAGCCCAAGGCTGTAATTCAAAAGAAATTTTTAAAAAACCTATTTGTATAAAGATGTTTACAGCTGTGCTATATATTACAGACAAAAACTGGAAACAGCCCAAATGCCCAGCAGTGAGGGAATGCTTAGCCAGAATTCAGTACATTAATGCAATGGAATATTTTACTGGTATTAAGAATGACAAATATGAGAACTATGTAGAAATAAGGAAGGGGCAATATAAAGTAGTGAGCAAATAATGCAGAATTCAAAGTGATGCATATACAATGATCACAACTACATAAAATTATATCTGTATAACCAGGAGGATTGGAAAAACTACAGAGCTGGTAATTTAGAGTGCTGACATTTTTGTTATTGTTGGTTGAGTCACTGGGAATGTTTACATGTTTAAAGTTATATTTCACTGTATATTTAGTACATATACGTTAAGAAAGGTAAATACCCATTTTTTTCTGGCACATAAAAGAAAAAAATGTTCAATACCTTTCCTTCTTGCCCTATGTAATTTTTTCTAGCCTCTTGAGTGCTATTAGTTTTCGGATGTATGGGGAAGTAGGTCTCACCACTTGTCACCACACCACCCAGTCACATGATCATTTCTTTCATCTGTTGCCAATTATTGTGTCCAAGTTCTTGACTTATTCACAACAAACTAGCATCTATGTGCCCAGAATTACACCATGTACACAAACTGGAATGCCTTAACTATACCTTATATACTGTGTAGAAGTGTCTCCTCAGTATGCCTTTTTAATCTCTGACATAGAAAACTATTTGTTTCTTCCTTTCTGTTACCCTGGTATAATTGTCCCTACATTTAATGAAGGCCAATTCCTCTGGATTCCATTTCTTCTAGCCTTAAAGAACGTCTCATTTTGGTTATATCGTTGATCTCTTGTATCACTTAGCTCTTCTTCTTTCCTGGATAAGTCTCAAAATACAAACCTGTTCTGCTGTCTCCCACATTAAATTAAAGGGGAAAAAATGCCATTATCTTCCTTGACCCCAAATCTCCCTTCATTTTTCTACTTTCCTTCACAGTAAAAATTCTCCTAAGAGTTGTCCACATTATTGTTTCCAATTTCTCACCCTCCATTCACTCTTCAAACTATTGTGATCTGACTTCTGTTCCACCACTCCGCTGAACTATATTTCCCAAGGTCACCAACAACCTGCATGTTGCCAAGTTCAACGGCACTTTTCTGTCTTCCTATTACTTGACCTCCTGGACTTCTAGCAGCACTCCCTCCTTATTTAAAACTCACTTTTCTTGGTTCCTACACCTCAATCTCTCCCTTTCCTCTTACCTCTAAGGTTATCCCTCTTTTCTCACATCTCTAAATGTGATAGATCCTCTGGGCTCTCTCCTAAGCCTCTTTCTCTTTTCTTTCCATATTCTAACAGATCTCTTATAGTCCCATGGATGGCCTTAAATCCCATTTGCATGCTAATGACCACCAAAATTAATATCTCTAGCAGAGACCTTGATCCCTTGACTCATATTCAAGGATATACTTGACATCTCCATTTAGATTCAAGCACAATAAACATAACATGAAACCTAAAGTCATGATTATTTTTCCCCAGAACCAGTTATTCCCCCAATCTTCCCATCTTCGTAAATGATAATAACACCCATCCAGTTACTTACACATCCCTGTGTCACATCACCATACTTAGCCAATATATCAAGTCCTGTGGTTTCTATCTCCAACAATATATTCCATTGCCACAACCCAATTCAGGTTCCCATCATTATGTGCACTCCTACAACAGCCTTCTCACCGATTTCCCTGCCTCCTCTCCAATCCATCTTCCATAGAGGAGACACAGCATACTTTTTGTATAATAAGTCAAATTATTTCTTTCCCCAGCTTAAAAACATTCAATATTTGTCTCACTGCACTTAGAAGAAATTCTAAGCCCTTCACTATGCCTGTAAGTCTCTATATAATATGACTCCTAATTACTTCTCTAGCTATATCTTTCTTTAGCCAATCTGGCCCTCTTTTCATCCTTAGGGCCTTTGCACAAGCTTATCTTTCTTCCAAGAACACTGATAATGTTTACTTCTCATTTTGTCTAGTTAACACCTTACTCATGCTTCAGATTACACTTTATTTATTTTTAATGAATTTTTAAAAATTGAAGTATAGTTTATTTACAATATTACGTTATTGCTAGCGTACAACATAGTGATTCAATATTTTTATAGATTATACTTCATTTAAAGTTATTGTAGGACTGCCCTGGTGGCGCAGTGGTTAACAATCCACCTGCCAATGCATGGGACACAGGTTCAAGCTCTGGGCTGGGAAGATCCCACATGCTGCGAAGCAACTGAGCCCATGGGCCACAACTACTGAACCTGCACTCAAGAGCTCGTGAGCCACAACTACTGAGCCCGTGTGCCACAACTACTGAAGCCCGGGAGCCTAGAGCCCATGCTCTGCAACAAGAGAAGCCACCACAATGAGAAGCCAGAGCACCACAACGAAGATTAGCCCCTGCTCGCTGCAACTAGAGAAAGCCCGCACGCAGCAACGAAGACCCAACACAGCCAAAAATAAATAATAAATACATTAATTAATTTAAAAAATACAATCCTAGACTGTCAAAACTGAAAATTTTTTTTAAAAAGTTATTGTAAAATATTGACTATATTTCTCATGCTGTACAATATATCCTTGTAGCTTTTTTATTTTATACATGGTAATTTGTTTGTATCTCCTAATCTCCTACGCTTATCTTGACCCTTTCCCCTTCTTTCTCCCTAACCGGTAACCACTAGTTTGTTCTCTGTACCTGTGACTCTTTTTTTATATTCATTCTTTTTTTATTTTTTAGTTTCCACATATAAGTAATAATGTACTGTATTTGTCTCTCTCTGTTTGGCTTATTTCACTAATCATAGTACCCCTCGGGTCTATCCATGTTGTTGTGAACAGCAAAATTCATTCTTTTTTATGGGTGAGTAATATTCCATTCCACATTTTTATCCATTCATCTGTTGATGGACACTTAGGTTTCTTTTATATCTTGGCTATTGTAAATAATGCTGCTATGAATATTGGAGTGCATATATCTTTTTGAATTAGTGTTTTCATTTTCTTCAGATATATACCCACAAGTGGGATTGCTGGATCATAAGGTAGCTCTATTTTTAGCTTTTTGAGGAACCTTCATACTGTTTTCCAAAGTGGCTGCACCAATTTACATTCCCACCAACAGTCTACTAGGGTTCCCTTTTCTCTACATCCTCACCAACATTTATTATCTGTGGTCTTTATGATGATAGCCATTCTGACAGGCGTGAGGTGATATCTCATTGTGGTTTGACTTGCATTTCTCTGATGATTAGCAATGTTGAGCATCTTTTCATGTGCTTCTTCCTCTTAAGTGTGACTCCTTTAGGGAAACTTCCAACCACCTAACTTAGTCAAATCCCAGCACTTACAGTCATTCATAGTACCATGTACCTCTCCTTGGTACTGTTTTAGTCTTAAGATAAGTTGATTATTGTCTATGTCTCCACTACCATATTATATACTCCATGAGGGCAAAGAAAGTATCTATTTTTGTTTATTTTTACATTCCCAGTTCCTAACATAGTACCTGGAACATAGCAATTATTCAGCAAGTATTTGCAGAATGAATGAATGATTGATACAGGGTCATGCTACTGAGAAGACTGTCAGTCCCATGAAAATATATTAATCAAATCATTAAAGAAAAGGTATAATCTAAAATAACTATGTGGACTTAAGTGATAGTTATTGGCTTTGCTTGACTGTGTATTATGAACTATGAAAATGTTCTACACATGTGATTCTTATCCCCTAATTAAAACATGTAAAATAAAACCAACCTCTCCATCACCATCCCATACATACACACACACACACACACACACACACACACACACACACACACACACACAGTAATTTCAAAGTTCAGCAAAAGTATGCAAAGGGAAGCCCAGAGCTGCATTTGTAGGTAGGAGTCAAGGTCAGAAAATTGTTCTGCAAGAGAAAACAGAAGTTCCTACTGAGAGAGGAGGAGAGAAAAAAGAAGGATGGGGAAAGGATAGGAATTAAAATAAGGGCTTGGGGATTCTTTGTAAAGACGAACATGCCTAAAATTAAACTTCAGGCTGTTAATGTTGTTACAGTGTAAATCCTTCCAGCTTCCCGAGCCTTCAATAATGTCTGCTATGTTAATTAGCTTAGATCAAGACTAAGCTACCACAAAAGGGAAGAGAGAGAGTCATAAGAGCCATCAAGCCACAAAGGCCATTCAGGAGATTGGCCAGAGGTTTCTTTCTACTGGAACATATCTGTCTATACTTGTACGGCATTTATCTAACCTCACTTGGGCTGTACACTTCACTGGAAAACATCTTACTTGTCTTTGAATTTGTAGGAATAACCATACCTGTCCTAGAATTTGACAGGATGCTGCACAAAAGGTGTGCCTTGTTGCATACTCTGTATGCCACATGAACTCCTGCCTCTCCTAACTTCCTTGTTCCTACCCTCTCTGTTGTAGTTACATATCCTCTTTGAGTATTTGATTCAACATATATCTTCAGTCTTCCTCATGCTATTCCCTCAGACATCCACTCCAACCCTGAATAACTGGACCCAACATGCATGTATGTTCCACTTATTTAATCTGGGCCTGGCCCACCAGCAGGACTGGGGAAGAGAGCATTTAACATAGTGCTGCATCCATAACCACTGCTTAAAAAATGATTGTTAGATTCAGTCAAAATTAAATAAATCACATGATAGCAATTCTCTAGAATACCTAATAAATCTATCTGTCAAGCTGTGCTTTAATGTACAAGCATTTGTAGTGTTTTTCAACTTTTTAACCCAGATCCACTGTCCAGGATTTTGTCAAGTTTTACCTTCTGTAAGAAGTCCCAAGAATACAGTAGATAATATTTTACCTTTAAAAAAAATATTAAGTGATGTTATGCAATGCTGTAATATTAAATATGCTTTTTAAAACAACACACCCTTTCCAACCTGTTCTGGAGGTTGTGATATCCCTCCCAATCCCACTCTCTTCTGCTGACTGTGGAAGGCCTGGAGAGATAAGTTCTTCCACTGTTTGGTAGAGAATCCCTGATTTATGGTGGGAGACGTCACTATGAAAAAGTCTCTCTGCCCTTCTTAAGACCAGAAATAACCAGGAAAAATACGAATACATTAATTCATTATATTTAATGAACAATATTTTAAAAACTGCTAAGTAATCTGACCTACCCATCTAGGAGGGTGATGACGTTCTTCCTGGGCCGCCCAATATTAGGGCCATACAAGCTGGCTCTGGAGTAAATCCGGATGGGTTGTAACAGGCTCTTCAGCTGGATGTAATCCTTTCCCAACTGGCTGCCATTTACTGCCCGGCCATGCATGGTCCGATAGTTATTTGGCTCTAGATTAAAAGCAGACATGCAAGTCAGAGTTGAGAAGAGTGAGGTTCTGCTAACCCTTTCCTGTCCACAGATCTCTCTGCCTTTTTCTTAACAATGTAAACAAAATAACCAAAAAGAGGGTGCAAGCTAGCTTAACTTGAGAAACTATCCCAACTAAAAAGTCAGGTGCCATTTTACCATTCTATTTGTTTTCAAACTAATCTTCACAAAAGATCACCTAATCCACAACAGAGAGACCATACTGATTTTCAAATGATACTTTATAATAAATGGTGTACTGAGTTGAATAGTGTCCCTCAAAATTCATGTCAACCCAAAACTTTAGAATGTGACCTTATTTGGAAATAGGATCTTTGAAGAGGTGATTACTTACGTAATTATTTATGATGAGGTCATATGGAAATAGGATGTGTTCTAAGTCCAATGACTGGTGTCTTTATAGAGCAAGGAGAGGGAGATTCAGGTACACAGACACACAGGTAGGAAGGCTATGTATGGACGGCAGCAAAGATTGAAGGGATGCTGCAATGCTAAGGCTTGTTGGCAGCTATTAGAAGCTAGAGAGAGGCATGGAATAGATTCTCTCTTAGAGATTCCAGAAGGAATTAAACCTGGCAATGTTTTGATTTCAGACTTCCTGAACTGTGATTGAAAAATATTTGTTGTTTTATAGCACTGAGCTTGTCATGATAGGCCTAGGAAACTAATACAAATGGTAAGAAAGGAAAGTTTCATAAAGACGGTCCTTGTATCAAAAAGTTAGAAAAACCTTAATGTTCAATAATAGCAAAGTGGCTGAGTGAAATAACTTAGAGCAAAATCCCCTCCCCCAGTTTCTATTAACTTGGTAGTTCTAAATAGACAAGTAAAGTCCTAAAAACCAGCAGCTCCACTGCTGGAGGGGGCTAACTTGATTCAGAATGAAGCACATATCCCAGGCAAGGCCAACATTTTGGCTAGCTTCAGGTTTTGACACTGGTAAGGGCAAGAAATAGACCAGCAGACTTGCAAGAAATGTAACAGGGAGATTTGGGGAATAAGAAAACCATTGAGGATTTTGATAAGCCCACAAATACCCCCGTAGTCTGGAAGGCTGTGCATGCTCAGGAGGGACTGGAGAGGGCACTAGCTATCCATGTATTTCCAGATGAATGTGAAACCTAGTACACTCATAAAGTAGACATGAGAAGGCATGTCAAAAAGTAAAAGCCAATCAGATTTGTAAACTGCCTAAATTTTGAAAGTGTTCCCAAACCCACACACAGATCTACTGGCAAAGGGTGAAAGCCTTATTAGCTCAAGGTAAACACAACCTCTGATCAATCATCATCTCACTATTAAGCTATGCTGACTCAGGGGCAACCCCTAGGAAGCTGGCCTTAAAAAAAAAAAATTAAAAATAAAAAACTTAAGAGATACTAGCAGCTCCATGATGCAAGAGAGACAGACTCTATGGAACTAGTCCAGGAAGTGACTAAACAAACAAATGAACAGAAAAGAAAAAACAAAAATAACCTCTGGAATGGAGGATTTGGAATCCAGATTTGCTCCAACATATTACCTAAAACGTATAGTTTTCAACAACTACAAAATTACAGCATGCAAAGAAATAGGAAAGTGTGACCCATAAACAAGAAAAAAATAAATAAAGAAAGAAACTATATCTTAGGGGACCCAAATGTTTGACTTAGCAGACAAGGACTTCAAAACTGTTAGTATAAATATATTTAAAGAACTAAAGGGAAGAATAAAAAATTAAGGGAAAGTATGATTTTATTGACTAAACATATATAAAGAGATAGAAATTATAAAAAATTATCAATTGGAAACTTTGGAACTGAAATGATTCTTCACATACAGAATAACACAATGAAATTAGTAGCTGAATTTTTACCAGAAATAATGGAGGCCAGAAAAAGACAGTGGGATGACATATTCAAAATGCTGAAAAAATGTCAATCAGGAATTCTACATGCAGTAATCTATCCTTCAAAACTGAAAGCAAAATTTAGACCTTCCCAGAAAAACAAAGGACAGAATTCGTTGTGAGAAAATCTGCCTTACAAGAAATAAGAAAGAATGTCTTTCAGGGTGAAAGGAAATGTCAGCAGATGGTGATTCAAAAGCACACAAAGAAATAAAGAACACAAGTAAAGATAGTTACACAGATCAATATAAAAGACAGTTGAAAATACTCATTACCCAGCTCTTAACTAATTTAAATGACAGTTGCATAAAACAAAACTATGAAACTGTATTGTTGGGCTTATAACATATAAAGATGTAATACTTAGAATAATAATAGCACAAAGGAGGGGGAAATGGAGTCTTATTGTAGCAGTTTCTACAGTTAACTGGAATTAAGTTAGTGTTACCCTAAAGTAGATTGTAATGAGTTAAGATGTATTATAATAAGAAACTACTAAGAAAATAACTAAAACAAAACAAAAAGAAATTAAAATGGTACCTTAGACAATATCCCTTTTGAATGAAAAAACAGTAAAGGAGAAACAGAGGAATAAAAAAAATGAAATATATAGAAAATTGCAAGATGGCAGATGTAAGTTCAACCATACCAACAATTACATTAAATGTAAATGTATTAAAAACGCCAATTAAAAGCAGAAATTATCAAGCTAAATGAAAAAGTAAGATCCAACTAGAGAGACACATTTTAAAGTCAAAGACACAGAAGAGTGAAAGTTAAAAGGATTTAAAAAGATATGCCATGCAAATGGTAAACATAAGGGAGCTGGGATGACTATACTAATACAGACAAAACAGACTTTAAGACAAAAATGTTACTAGAGACAATGTGGGGCATTTTATAATGATAAAAGGGCCAATTTATCAGGAAGATATAACAATTACAAACATATACATACCAACAACAGAACACCAAAATAAATGAAATAAAACTAACAAAACTGAAAATAAAAATAGAAAATTCAACAATAACAGAAAGAGACTTCAATACCACATTCTCAATAATGAATAGAATGACTAGAAAGAAAATCAGTAAGGATATAGAAAACTTGAGTAACATCATCAGCTAACTTGACCTGACTGAATTATCTATAGAACACTGCACCCAACACATTCTTTTCTAATGCATATAGAATATGCTTCAGGACAGACCATCTATGCTAGGCCATAAAACAAGTCTTGTATAATGAAAAGGATTAACTCATATAATGTATGTGCCCTGACCACAACAATATTAAACTGGAATTCAACAACAGAAAGTAATTTGAGAAATCTATAAGTATTTGGAAATCAAACAAATAATCCATGAATCAAAGAATAAATCACAAGGGGAATTAGAAAATATTTTCAATGAAATGAAAATGAAACTACAATATATAAAAATGTATGGGATGACACCAAAGTCACAATCCATGAGAGAAATAATTAAGAAACTGGATTTCATTAAAATTTAAAACTTCTGCTTTGTAAAAGACAATGTCAAGAGAATAGAAGACAAGCTATAGACTGGGAGAAAATACTTGCAAAATACATATCTAATAAATGACTGCTATCCAAAATATACAAAGAACTTAAAACTTAATAAGAAAACAAACAACCTGATTAAAAAATGGGCTAAAGAACTTAACAGGTACCTCACCAAAGAAGATATACAGATGACAAACAAGTATATGAAAAGATGCTGTACTTTATATGTCATCAGGGAAATGCAAATTAAAACAACAATGAAATACCACTCTATACCTATTAGAATGGCTAAAATTTGTAACACTAACAACACCAAATACAAGCTAGAATGTGGAGGAACATAACTCTCATTTATTGCTGATGGGAATGCAAAATGATATGGTTACTTTGGAAGTTTGGTGGTTCTTACAAAACAAAACATACTCTTACCATACAATCTAGCAATCATTCTCCTTGTTTTTACCCAAAGGAGATGAATGTCCTCACCTTGTCTGCACATGGATTTATGGCATCTGTATTCACAAGTCCCAAAACTTGGAAGCAAGCAAGATATTCTTCAGTAAGTGAATGTATAAACAAACTGTGGTACATCCACACAATGGAATAATTTTCAGCACTAAAAAGAGATGAGCCATCAAGCTATGAAAAGACATGGAGGAAACTTAAATGTCTTTCACTAAGTGAAAGAAGCCAATCTTAAAAGGCTATATACTGTATGATTCCAACTATATGACATTCTGGAAAAGGAAAAATCTATGGAGATTGTAAAAAAATCAGTGGTTGCCAAGGGTTAGGGAGAGGAGGGAGGAATGAATAGGTGGAGCACAGAGGATTTTTAGGGCAGTAAATACTCTACATGATACTATAATGATGGATACCTGTCATTATTCATTTGTCCAAACCCATAGTTTGTGCTCACCAAAAGTGAACCATAAATTCTGGGTGATTATGATGTATAATGTAGGTTCATCAGTTGTAACAAATGTACCACTCGGTGAGGGATATTGATAGTGGGGGAGGCTGTGCACATGTGGGGCAGGGGATATATGAGAAATCTCTATACCGTCTCAATTTTGCTGTGAACCTAAAACTGCTCTTTAAAAGAGTCTTTAAAAAAGTTAATTTGAGCACAAAGAGACCTAGGTATGCACATACAGAGGGAAGGCCATGTGAGGACATAGTGAGCCAAGGAGCCAAGAAGAGAGACCTCAAAAAAAAAAAAGATCTGCTGGATAACTATATGTTAGACTTCTAGCTTTTTTTTGTTGTTTAGGAAAAAAACCCTAATGCTTACAGGGAAATTTACAGCCTTAGACTCCTTTATTAGAAAAGAAGATCTCAAATCAATAATTTAAGCTTCTATCTTAAAAAAGGAGAAAAAGAAGACTGAGCTAAACCCAAAGCAAGAAGAAAAAATGAAATAATAAAAATTAGAGAAGAAACCAATGATATAAAAAATGGAGAAAAACCAATTAAAGTAAAAGTTGGTTCTTTGAAAAGATCAACAAAATTGATATAACCTTTGGCTAGACTGACCAAAAATGAAAAAAAAAAAAAAGAGAGAGAAGACACAGATGACCAAAGTTAGGAATGAAAAGAAACATTATTAAGGATCTCACAGTAATTAAAAGGATAAGGGACTACAACCTTATGCCAATGAACAACTTTATGTCAGTAAGTTACACAATGTATATGAAATGAAAAAATTTTCAAGAAAGACACAAATTACTAAAACCAACTCAAAAAAAAAATCTGAATAGGCCTTTAACAACAAAAAACATTTAATTAGTCACTATAATTATTTCCACAAAGGAAGCCCAGACTCAGATGGATTAATTGGTGAATTCTACCAAGTTTTTAAGGAAGAAATAATGCACAATTCTTCATAAACTCTTCCAGAAAATTGAGGAAGAGGGAACAATTCCCAACTTATTTTATGAGATCAATATTCCCCTGACACCAAAGTCAGACAAAGACATCACAAGAAAACTACAGATGAATATTTCTCATAAATATAGATTCAAAAATACCCAACAAAATATTTACTAACTGAAACCAGCAATATATAAAAAGTATTATAATATCATGACCAATTGGGATTTACACCAGGAATGCAAGGTTGATTTAATACCAAAACCCAACTAATATAAAATACCATATTAATAAATACCATAGAATAAAAGACCAAAACCACATTATCATCGCAACAGATGCAAAAGAATCAAACCAAAACAAAACAAAAAACCATTTGACAAAATCCAACTCCCATTCCTGATAAATACTCTCAACAAACTATGAATAGAAGGGAAATTCCTCAATCTGATAAACAGTATCTAAGAAAAATCTATATACTTACTGGTGAAATACTGAATGCTTAATGGCAAAATATCATACTTAATTGAAATACTGAATGTTTTCCCCCCTAAGACTGGGAACAAGGCAACGACCATTTATATTCAACATTGTATTAGAGGTTCTAGTCAGTGCAATCAGGCAAGGAAAATAATTTAGGCATCTAAATTAGAAAGGAAGAAGTTAAACTGTCTTTATTCTTAGACAACATATCCTGTATATGGAAAATCTTAAAGAATTCACACAGGTAGGGAAAAATAAACAAGATCTAAAAATCAAGTTCAGCAAGATAAAAGATCAATATATAAAATCAATTCTAAATACTAGCAATGCACAATACAAAAATGAAATTAAAATAATTCCATTCGCAATTTCATTGAAAAGAATAAAATACTTAGAATAAAGTTAATAAAAGAAGTGCTAAACTTGTACACTGAAGACTACAGAACATTGCTGAGAGAAATTAAAAATTAAATAAATGGGACGTAATCTATGCTCATGGATAGGAACAGTCAATATTATTGGGATGGCAATTTTCCCTAAATGATCTACAGATTCAATGTTCTCTGTTAAAATTCCAGCAGGCTTTATTGAGGAAATTTAACAAACTGACCCTAAAATTTACATAGAGATGCAAACACCTAGGAGAGCCAAAACAATTTTGAAAAGAAAGAATGGAGTTGGAGGACTTACATTTCCCAATTGCAAAACTCATTATAAAACTTGTAATCAAGACAATGTAAAAAACAAACATAGAGGATAGATTGGTGGTTACCAGAGGCAGGTGTGAAGGTGGCAAAATGGGTGAGGATGATCAAAAGGTACAAACTTACCTTATAAAATAAATGTCACGGGGATGTAATGTACATCATGGTGATTATAGTTAAAGATACTGTCTTGTATATTTGAAAGTTGCTAACAGAGTAGATCTTAAAAGTTCTCATCACAAGATAAAAGTATTTGCAACTATGTGAGGTGATGGATATTAACTGAACTTATCATGGTGATCATTTTGCAATAAATACATATATCAAAAAAAAAAAAAAGACAGTGTAGTCCTAGTATAGTAGTCCAAGAACAGACATACAGATCAGTGGAAGAGACTTGAGTCCAGAAATAAACCCATTTGTGGTCAACTGATTTTTGACAAAAGTGTCATGAGAATTCAGTAAGGAAAGGATAATCTTTTAAACAAACAATGCTGGGACAATTTGATAGCCATATGCAAAAAGATGAATTTAGATTCTTACTTCTCACCATATTCAAAAATTAACTTCTAATGGATCTTATGCCCAAATGTAAGAGCAAAAACTACAAAGCTTTTAAAAGAAAAAATAGGAAAAAAACTTTGTGATCCTGGGTTAGGCAAAGGTATGATACCAAAAGCACAAGGAATAGAATAAAAAATTGATAAGCTGAACTTTATCAAAATTCAAAACATCTGAACTTCAAAAGATGCCATAAAGAAAATGATAAAATAAGCTATAGACTGGGAGAAAATATTTGCAAGTCATATGTTTGATGAAGATCTTGTATCCAGAATATATTTAAACCTCTTACAACTGAATAATATGATAACCCAATTAAAAAGGCAAAAAATTTGAGTAGACATTTCACCAAAGAAGATGTAAGAATGGCTGATAAGCACACGAAAAGCTCCTCAATATCACTTGTCATTAGGGAAGTGCTAATTAAAGCCATATTAATATACTACTTCAAAAACACTAAAATGGCTGTAATCAAAAAAATAGACATTAACAAGTGTTTCCAAAGATGTAGAAAAACTGTAATCCTCATTCACTGCTGGGGAAAATGTATAAAATGGTATAGCTATTTTGAAAAGTAGTGTGGTAGTTTGTTTAAAAATAAACAAATTTACCATACAAACTAGCGACTCCACTCCTCTCCCAGGTATCTTCCTAAGAGGAATGAAAGTATATATCCACACACAGACTTGTATATGAATATTCACAGCAGCATTACTTATCACAGTCAAAAATTAGAAACAATCCAAATGTCTGTCATCTGGTGAATGGAAAAGCAAAATGCAAGATATATATGTATATATATAGATAGATAGATATCAATATAGATTTATCTCTATGTAGATATATAGATATGCACACATATATATGAATATATATATTCATACATTGGAATACTATTCAGCAATTAAAAGGAATGAACTACTTTTACATGCTACAAAATGGATACACCTCAAAAACATGCTAAGTGAAGGAAGTCAGATGCAAAAGACTACATATTGTATGATTCCAGTTACATGAAATGTCCACAAAAGACAAATCTATAAAGACAAAAAGCAGATTAGTGTCTCCTAGGACTGGGAATGGTTACAGAGACTGACTGAAAACTGGCATGAGGGATCTTTTTGGAGTTATGGAAATGTTCCAAAATTGGACTATGGAGATGGTTGTACAAGTCTATAAACTTACTAAATAGCATGAGAGTGTTATGTAGATGGGAGTATGTGGAGAAAGAATAGAGAAGATAAAGGTGATGAAGGTGAGAAGCAGGCAGGGAGAGGGAAAGGAGAAAAGTAAGCAGGTAAATAAACTATATATGTTTTCTCATCTTCCTTTGTCTTCCTCGTTCCCCCTCTTCTCCTTCCCTAAGCATCAAACTCTCTCCAACAAAAATGCAGTTCTCTAAAGCTATGGGCTGTGATCTAGCCTCATAAACAATTGGAAGTGTGTCTGAACACGGTGGCTCAACCCTGTGTTTGGCCTTCACAAGACTATATCTGCTATATACACACAAATATACATAATAAAACTGTATAAATGGCTATATATAAATACATCATACATTTATCCACACAAACACAGACTAAAAGCTTAATAAATATTGAGTTAATGAATGAATTAATAAAGCTGGGCTGCCAAAATCATCATCTCTAAGCGGCTAAGTTTTATAAGGTCATAATTTTAATTTTATGAAGTTGCTCAGTAGACATCAGGTTCCAGGGAACTGATTCATATAACTAAAATCAAACAAGAATAATTGGTGAATGTATAGGTCAGGCATAGGTATAAATATATGACACTGATTCAGTAATTAATTACAGTGGTGTTTATTTGTTCTCAGAAGTGGGCAGATCAATTTGGGGAACACACCTAATTTGGGAAGCAATTTATAATGTAGTGTTCAATTAGAGATGCTGCATTATCTTCAGAAAATTTTTGTTAAGGATAGCCCTCTATAGAACAAACACCATCTCACTGGAGCAGAATTGGATTAAATTTCTTATTCTACACTTCCAAGATTTGAGTCTCGGCTTCAAAATTCCCCTCTGCTCTTCCTTACTTTAGATTCACCAATGATTAATAGAAATGCAAATAATTACAATCATCACCTAGTATTAATCAAATATAGAGTTTACAATTTATGACATTTAAGGAAACATTTTATATCTACAAAACATAGTTGTTAAAAATCTTGTATCAAGAAAGTCATTCTTTGACTTTGACATCCTAAATTTTCTTAATCTTCACCTCTTGTTACTGGGTATATTTTGCTTTCATGGTCTGTAGCCCACACTATTCACTGATTTTAAAGGAGAAAAAAGTTTAGATACTTTAAACTTTAAAAAAGTTTAGTCACTTTAAGTTTAGATACTCCAGGAGAAACAACCAAATAAATATCTACTTTAGTTTTTCCAATGCCAGATTTGCTCTAGAGATAAAGTACTTGTTAACAGGATGTGGGTATATGGGAGGATGAGAGAACTGACCAGTTCTATTGTCTCTCCCTAAATGTGTATATGATAGTTAAACTATTATGTCTGTCCAAAAAGATATGGTTACAAAAAAGAAAATGGATAAAAGATTGGAGAGACAAGTTCAAGCCAGGAGGATGATCAGATAATTTTTGAGGGGCAAGGGCCTAAATATACAACACAGAATCATTGTGAACAGAATACAATGGATATCTTAAGGGATATGATGCTAGCACAAGAAAAACTATCAGTAGTTGTAAAATGAATTAGAAGAATCAGCAAAATAAATCTTCAGATCGTAAAAGGTGTGTTTATTTGGGCAAACTACTCATTTGTCATATCAAAAAATAGAAATGCAATTTTTAAAATAAAAGCAAGGAGGTGGGGAAACAGACCAACTCTAGTCTTCTTGACTAGAGACTCAAAAACCATCTATATCTACCTTGATAGAAATGCTCACAGGAACATTACCAGATACTTTCTACCTTATTGATTTTTAAGTTCATAAATTTGGTTATTTTTCTATCTATTGCTATCTATATCCCTATCTATTTTCTTATCTATGACTGTGCCTTTTCTCCTCCTCAAAAACGATTCTTTGTTTTTGTTAATCCTTGAAGATGGATTGATGATGATGGGAATCAAGTGTTGTGTGGCTAAGGTGACTAAACAACATTTTAAAAATGTAATTAGCTCCGTCTCTAAACTGTTTAGCATAATTTTGGGGAAGGATGGAAAGGGGCAGACTCTCAGTTATTTGGAACAGACATATATACAGAAAGATGCCTATACTCTCCCCACCCCCACCAAATCACATCAGTTATACCAATTAAATATTTATTTAATTTAATAAGCTCCCAAATTCAGAGATGCCATAAACCCTGGAGGAATTATTCCCATCAGTCATTTGTAAGTAAGTTTTAATTGCTTTGGGCTTATCTACAACCAGCTGAGATTCTTTTACAAACCAATTTTATTTAGAAATATTTTAGAAAGAAAACAAACACTTTAGGCACAGCATGTATTCTCTAGCTCATCAGAGGCCCTACCACTCCTTACTGTCTTACACTCACCTGTTTTAAACATTACACCTAATTGGTCCCTCATGACAAGTATAATACCCTGTTTGGGGAATGCATTGTTTGAATTGTTTGAAGAATATTTTGCTGTGTTTGGAGAAAAGAGCTAAGCTGGGTGGAGTCTGACACTGGAGCAGGGTAAGGTTAGGTGTGGTAGTCGTGAGTAGACAACATAAAATACCAAAGAATGTCAAGGAGCATGAAATAGAAGATATAACAGGGAGGGATCAGTAAATGGCTTTGTCTACTATGTAATAATTTTGCCTCGTTCTAAGCTGATCACATCACTCTTGCTCTTGTCCTAGAACATACGATACCTAGACTGGTTGGGAAGATGAAAAATCTCAGGCTACCCTCGTTATGCCCCCTGTAACCAAATTATCTTCAGTTCAGCTCAAGTCTCCATTTGGTAGCTAACTCTCCCCCAATTTCCCCCACTCCAGGGAAGGAAGAGAGAGCTACATTCCAGTTAATGGCTAGTGATAGGAAAAAAGATACTTGTTCTTACGAGATCCTCATCCCTTGCTACCTTATGAGAACTTCAAATTCTAGAGTGGAATGCATAAATATACACATGTGCTTGTGTATATGTACACTGCCCCCCACGCCGCACACACACGGTGCTCCAAACAAACATGGGTTAGCTACAGATATACATGGCCATGGACAAAAATGTTACTATCAATTTGTAACAGTAATTTTAAGAGAATTCTTGGTTGTTTTGTTCTAAGGTTTACCAAAATGTCTTTTTATTAGGAATCAGAATATTTTCACATTTATACTATCTATAATTTTAACTCTAACCCATAGTAGTTGACTCAATAATATTAGAGACTCATGGAATCTACAGAATATCATATGTATCACACAAAGATATATATCACTAGGAAAAATAGTGTGTTTAGGAACATTGTGTGTTCCATGGAACATTGTTCCATGAGATGATAATAAGTCTCTCTCTCCCCCCCACACACGCTCACACACACACACACACACACACACACACACACACACACACACACACAGTACAATGATTAAACAGGACTGGCTACATAATTTTCAGGGCCCCATGCAAAATGAAAACATGGATCCCTTTATTTAAAAATTAAGATGGCAATAGCAGAGCATTAAACCAAGCATGGGTCTCTTCTAAGCATGAGATCCTATGTGACTGTACAGGTTGCATGCCCCTGAAACCAACCCTGGTTAAATGATTTAAGAAATGCTGGGTTAAAAAAATGTTATACAGATTTTATTGCAACAGGACTTCTCAAGCCTTTTACATGCTAATGTGCATTATGAACCTTCAAGAAGTACATATACTGTAGAACAGTTCCCAAATATACTTGACCAAACTCTTTTGAATTATTATAAGGGCCATCTTGTAGGACCAATGTTCTATAGAAGATTGTAAATTTCAGCTTAGGCTGAGCAGATAGGTTGTATCTGGTTTAATATCAATTTGTTAATCATAAGTCACATTTGGCATTTCCCCTATATTTGGAATAAGGTAACTAGAGATAACTATAGATGCAAATGGTGGGCTTCACTAAATCTACTCTCCAACTGTTTGGTCTTTTACTATTTGGAAGGTCAACTCAGTGATCAAACAACCCAAGTGTTTTCTGGGCCACTGTACTAGAGATGGTCTGAGCCATCTTATTTTTTACCCTTTATCATGTCAATTCAGAGGAAATAACATCCTTACTTACCATTACCCAGTTCCCAAGAAATGTTGTACTTTTTACTGGCGCTGTACTTCAACAGACTCAGGGCACTAGAACTGTTCCAGGAGTTATTGGGATTACGACGCAGTGCATTTAGAGCAAATATCAGGTGGAGTCCAGAGCAATCAGCAAAGTTATAAAGTTTGTCTAGAGACCTGGCTGGGAAGAAGCAGAGAAAGGCTTGTAACTTTCAAATCAACATCCCAACAAAAGGAAAATATTAGCTACTACAAAAAGCCTTTCTATGAGCTTCCTGCTAATAGGAATTACACAGAGGCTTCCAAAAGGGACTATTACCTTTTGGTTCAGGGTACGTTTCAAGGTGATTTGCAAAAGCAGCACACACAACTCCAGATAAAGTTTGCAAACTGACAACGAAATCTAGTCTATAGTATATGTTATCTGTTAACAAAAAAATTGAATTGTTAACTTTTAGAAATGGGAAGATATCACAAACTAGCTAGATTTATAGTTTTTCTCAAAAAATCAGAAAATCTGGCACTGCTGGATCTGTACTCCTTTATGAAATGATAGGAATAGTGTCAGGAGACAAGACCAGGAAACAATGACTGGCTGGGGAGTCAGAAAATAGCTCAACCTAGCAGCACTTCCAAAACAAATCTCACTCTATTTCACATTTCTAATATTTCTGAGAATGAAAATACCACAACTACTAATAGAAATATGTTCATTGTTAGGCTGATCCCAGATACCATGAATGCTATTTACCATATGTCCCATACCCATCCCACTCCTTCATGCCTATTGCCACCATTCTGGTTCTGGCTCTCATTTTCATTTGCATGAATTATTACAAGAATGTACTTGCCTCTCTGCCTTTAGATTCTTCCCAGATTGCCAGATTCATCTTCTCCCAATCAATTTCATTAGTTTCACTTATTCCTCAAAACCTTAGTGGATTTGCAAGACCTTTGTTTTCTTTAGTTCAAGGCCCCTACAACTCAACTATAATTTTTCCCCAACTTCAGGTCTCTCTATTACTGTCAAAGAATTCTTTGCAGGTGTTATCCAGTTCTAGTTATTATAGAATCCCCTGCCCCCCTGGCCTTTGCTCTGATTATTCTCATTTGTCATGCCTTTTCTTTCTCTTTTAAACATATCCAGATTTTACTTGTCCTGTTATACAGTGTTTCACAAAATATGGATGACATGATTTTAAGTGGTATACAGACTGAAAAAAATTTTTAGGTTAATAATTATGTACAGGAGTTCACATTATCTTAATACTCATTATCCAAGTCCCTAGAGCAGGGTTTCTCAAATGGGATTCTGTGCAACACCATGTGGGGCTCTATAAGATATCATTAGGGGGTTCTGCAAAAGATGACACAGAGTAACCAAGGTGTCTCATAGCAGCTGTTATAGGTCTTTTAGTACCTACGAAGCAGGATCATGATCATTTGGTTGAATCCATTATCAGTTTTTGAAGTGGGATACAGGGTTGCTGCCATTTTTATCTCCATACATGTACAAGAAAGTGTTTTTTAAGAAGCATCAAGAAAAAGGACGGAAATTGTCTCATTTTAGTTGAAAATAAAATCCATGGGAACTTATCTCATGTTAATCCCAGAATCAAGGAACTAAGCAACAACAAACAGCATAGTTTCACATTAAAGAAATAAACTTAATCATTAAAAGAAAAGGAAATAAACGTAATTATTTATTTTTAGTTCCAAAATAGCAATTAAAATTAAAATGCATTTTAGGCCTATTAAAATGATCATGAAACCAACACATGTGTATACTGATCTTATAATTATCTACATAATCTGACCATGCGACTCAGTAAGAAAGTGGTTTCTTTCAAAGTCTCATAGAAAATGTTTTCTTAGGCTATAATTTTATTCATATTGCTTTGACATATGGTTTTAGTAACTTTACTATTCAATACTGCTAATTTATTTTCATATTGAAAACCACATTAACTTAAATTCATAAACCTTATTTAAATAACCTAACAAGCCTACCTTTAGAAAAATTATATCTCATTTTGGCTTAAACCAGTTAATTAACAAAAACATACTATGTTTGCCTTATAATTTTTCAAATTCATAAAAAGGAAAAAAGGGATTCATTTCAAGAACTAAAGTTAATTACTTGTTCTTTTTTTCTTTTCTAGAAAGACTGTCTAAAAGGTCATTTTCAGTTTTAAATAGGAAGGAAAAAAAACTAAGCTTACAGCTTACCATATATCACGTACCATACCTCAACAGCATTTATATGATAGAAATTTGTGATAATGTTTTAGCCTTACTTGGGTAAGGCACCAAAAAATCAAGTAGAACATTTTAAAAAGAAAAATTGAAGTTTATTTTATCCATACCACTGACCTTTTGGGGGGAACCTACAAAAGAATAGGCTAAAATGTCAGCCAAACTAAACAGATTCTCAGGAAAATATCACTCTATTTAAAAGAGCATTGGCAATTATTATTGGATTATAACATCTACAACTAAATGATTACACTGACATACCATGAGCTTTATATATAATTTTTATCCAGAAGTTCCCTGAGACTTGAGAATATTTCAAGTGTTTCTCTGATATAAAGTTTGAGAAGGCTGTCCTAGAGTTAAAGGATGCATAGGAAAATAAAAGTAATCCTAACACTAAAATATTCACTGTTGAGCTGAGATCTGATTTAAACATTCCTTCCACTTGGTAATATCCTCACTAATCAAAGCAATGATGTTTTTAGTTTCTCCAATATAAGGCAAATTCAGTACAAATCTGTTGGAAAGCCAAGTTGCAAATGTGAGAAAAAGACACAGGGTTTTGTGCGATCAATGAAAATAATGTTTGATAATTGTTTAAATCACATACAAATCCACTAATAAGTAAGGATCTAAAAGAATTTTATCAGTTAACTGAACAAGAGAAAACTCACAAGAGTGATAATAAAACAGGTTGCTCAAAAAATAATTTTATTAAAAGATCATATGAGGTCTACTTTGATGTTTTTTAATACTTATGAGTGTGCCACAAAAGTTAAATTATTTTATCAGAAAAATACTCAATATTCAATTAAATATCATTTTCTTCATTCAAATTGTTCATAGTTGCAATAACAGCTTATAATTTAAGTATAAAATGAAATACACTTATTTTCATAATTTTTAGTTTTATTTATAAACTAAAACCCTAATCAAACTTTTACGTCAAAATTTCATATGAATAATATTCTTTTTAGGTAGATTAATCCCCTTTAAGTGGCCTTTTTCTAGACCTAATTGTCTCCATATGATGAGAATTATCTGTGTTTGTTTCATATGTAATAAAAAACATATATCAAACACAAAAGCACATCAAACCTGTGATTTTATGGATTTGATGGTTTAAGACAAGGAAAATGGTATTTACCAAAAAAGTGTCAGTATAAAGAAAAATATGGAACAATAACAATATAGACAGTTTGTTAATATGGCAAAAATTGAGAACAAGAGAGCTAGAAGTTTGGGAAATACTTTGTGAAGGATAAGTTTGTCCCGCCTCCTCCAGGAAGCCATTCCTCAGCAAACTCACCAATCCGCCGTTTGTTGCATAAAAATGGTCTAGTAAGAAACTGAAAGTTCCCAATGAAAGATATGTATAATAATTATTATTGCTAGTTCAAGAAATATACCCTGAAATTTATTTTAAAATGACATATATTTGAATATAGAGCATTCAGTAGATGCTCAACAAATGTAATCTTCCTTGTAACATCTCCTGTCAGGTTCCATCCAAGCAAGCAGATACTTAAAGATGACTTCTACTCTCTCCACCAGAGGGTGCCAATGCCTTTATATCCTATAGTCAGGTTGTCTTGGCATCTCACAGGAACAGAACTTTAAGGAGTCTTGTTTAGCAGGCAATTAAAGATGAGGAGCTGGAGTCTTAGAGAGTTGGAAAAGAGAGGCTTGGGAGTCATCTATATAGTGCTGAGAAAGTTGATGCTGTGAAAGTTCTTGAGAGTTTTGAAGGACAAAATGGTGGGACAAAACCTTATGAAATGTCCACATATAAAGGTCAGGAAGAAGGAAAAAAAGGTGGGGGGGGCACAGAGAATAAGGAAGAGAACCAGAAATGTAGAATTAAGAGATCCAAAAGAAGACAGTTTCAAGGAGGTTCTGGTCAATTAAAGTAGATGTTGGTGAGAAATTGAGGAGAAAAAGGAGAAAGAAGAAGTAAATTTATTATGGTTAATAAAAAAATGAGATTAGACTCTAGATTTAGGTTGGGGTGTGAACTTAAAGAATGAATGGTAGAGAAAAAAGAATAGACTCTGGTACACTGAACTTACTTCTTGAAGTTCTGTGGCAACAAAAGGAAGAAAAGAAACAAAATAATGAATAGAGTAGTACCAGAGACAGGTTAAAGTAAAAAAATCAAGAACCAAGACTGCAATCTGTCAAAAACCATTTTTTCAATGAGGCTAATCTCAGCTCTGTATTACAAATGGATAAGGTCAATGAATTCACACTAAGATATAAATGATGGTCATTTTTCTCAGTTTCCTCAGCACTTGGCACTTTAAAAACAAAATAGACAAACAACAATCCAAAGAACAAAAAATAGGGCTCCCATTAATCTAACCAACGAGATAGCTGGAATTTCAAGTAGGATTTGTTCATTTATTCAACAAATATTTACTGAGTACCTACTATATGCCAGGAAATATTATAGTCTCCAGGGTCACAGCCATGAACAAAACAGAAAATAGGTCCTTGCGCCATGGAGTTTACCTCTAATGTGGCTGTAGTGGGGGTTGATGGAGTCTGTAAAGCAGGGTAGGAGATAGTAGAACCACTAGGGGTGGTATGCTATTTTAAATAAGCCTCATTGATAAGATTAACATTTGAGCAGAGACCCAACGGAGGTTAGGGAGCAAGTCAGGGGGATAACTACGGAAAGAATTCCAGGCAGAGGGTATAGTAAAGGCAAAGGCCTGATGAGACAGGTAAGAAATTGATGATTGTGAAGTAGAGCAATGGGGCCATTATGGCTGCCCCAGAATGAACATAAGGGAGAGAAATAGGAGATGAGGTCAGAGTGCCAGCAGGGTCAGATTGTGTAGGGCCTTACTGGTCATTGTAAGGACCTTGGCTCTTACCTTAAATGACACAGAAAACCACTGGATGGTTTTGAACATGACCAGATTCACATTTCAAAAGCATCACCCTGGCTGCTGAGCCAAAAAGAGACTATAGGGTAAATAGAGGGCAAAGGTGAGAGCGAGGAAAGTAGCTGGGCATCTATAGTGATAATTCAGGCTAGAGATCATAGTGACTTGGACCTGGGTGGTAGCAGCAGAGTGGTGGATTCCTGGGATGTTTTAAAGGTAGAAGATTTGCTGAAGATTGGATATAGGGTCTGAGGGTAAAAAAATAGTCAAGGAAAACTCAAGCTGTTGACTTGAGCAACAGAAAGATGAAACTGACATTTAAGAAGGAAGTGTAGAAGATTGGGAGATGGAAGGAGAGGAAGGCAAAGATCAGAATTTTGGTTTTGGCTACATTGAGATGCCTAACTGACACATAAGTAAAGAATTTGAGTGATCAGAATATACAAATCCAGAGTTAAGGGGAGAAGTTTTGACTGAAGATATAAATCTGGTTAAGCAAAACATTTTGAAAGGTTGGGAGACATACAGAGCTATAAAGGAAGGAGAGTGGAACCGTCATAGGGATTTTCTGATTTCCAGATAACTACTGTCCTCAAAGCAGCATATCCCAGCCCCTGTTAATTTTACAGGAACAATTAACATTTTCTTAATCTTACGTAAAGTGCTGTCTGAACAAATCTTATACATGTGGCCCCATCCCTCACCTTCCTGATAGCCACCTCTAAACTCCTCTTCTATAGAAATTATGGAGGCACAAGTGTCACCTGGGAATTAAATAGTGACTTGCTAAGTAATTTTGGCTTCCAATTTGTGCTTACCCAGAATTCTGTCAAGATGAGGCATTAAAGTCTCTTCATAACTCAATACCTAGGAAAGCATCCCAAGTATTAACTCTGCCCCAAACAGGCCCCTTTCCATTAAGTGCTTTTTTTCTTTGGAGGGGTTGGGTGGGGCAGGAGGCAGCTGCCTCAGAGGATGTCAAAGTATCAACTGAGCTCTGCTCAAGTATGTCCCATTTCTACATTTTGTTTTTCATGAGATTTGATAATCTGTTCATATTTTCATGTGCTCACAATTAGAATAAGCTGACACTATGCTGTTGAACTCAGCACTAATTTCCCCTTTTGAAGTTCAGTACTGTCCTCTAAGAGCTAAGAGTAAGAAACACATGTGTAAATCCTTAGCCACACAGAAAAAGCACTCTCCCTTCACATGAAGTTTTCAAAAGAACAAATAGTTACCAAGGGGTATTTTTGTTCTTTTTCCCAATTTAGAAATGAATAAGATTGGACTGAGTCCTTAAAACAAGTAAATTATTTTCTCTGCCTGATACTTGCTTAGACTTGGCCAAAGAGTTTCTCAAACACGAGTGTGATGAACTTTGGGTCATGTTAGAACTCCTCACCATTCCTTGACAAACCACATTATTCCATGGTTCTCATTGCTCTAAGCTTTTTATCTCTGCCTGGAATATCCTTTCTCCTCTTTTCTTCATTCTTCCTAGCTTAGGCCTATGGCCTTCTCTGTGAGGTTCTCCCTGATTCTCCAAGGTAGAGACACTGGGGGTCCCTCCTCTCATCTCTCCCAGCTCTTTATTGGCTCCTGTTACAGCAATAGACAACCATGCTATCATTGTTCAGCCCTGCATACCTCTCTAAAGGCAGACTGGAGCATTTGCCAAAGAGAAGGTACCATGTCTGCTTTTTTAGCATCCATTTCAGTATCCAATATACAATAAGCCTTAATAAATGTCTGACACCTACAGGTGTTATTTAGGCCCATTCAATGCCACTTGCGATCTGTCTGCACCCTATATATAACCCAACCTGAATTACCATTATTCATTGTAGCAAATTCCCTCGAGATTATGTCTATTACTACATGCTGCTAAATGCATTCAAATACTCTACTTATTGCCTTAGGTGTTCATTTTGGAATGAATAATATTGGGGAGTCATATGTGACTATTCAATAGAAACTGGAAGAGGAATTTCTAGTGGAAGCTAGGCAGACAGATCCTGAACGAAATGAGAGCTGGAGGCTGTTGTCTGCTGACTTTACTCCCCACCACTGGGCAGCAAGTATTTCTTTGAAGGGAAATCTGAGCAATACGTCTCCCTATCTATCACAAATAAGGAAAGAACAGAAAGCTAATGTCTAGAATTGCCAGATTTAGCAAATACAAATACAAATAATGCTACTGCATTAATACAAGTATGTCCCATTAATATTTGGGACATACTTATGCTAAAAATTATTCACTGTTTATTTGAAATTCAAAATTAATTGGAGGTCCTGAATTTATCTGACAACTCTACTAAGGGCTGAGTCTTACAGCAGAGCCACAGTTGTCAGGAGAGAAGCAAGTGGAATTGTCAAGAAGAGATAAGAGAAAGTCATAGAATGATCCAAGAATCAAGATGAAAGAATAGCAATGAGATCCAACAAAGAAGGTGATTTTCAAAATAATAAGATAATACAATATCGAGTCTTGAAAAGTAAAGAAGATACATAAAGGAAGATAAAGACTGAGAATTACTGCAGTGACTCCCAGATCAGAGATTTAAAAAGCTTCGAAAAGGAATGGACCCCAGCATCAAATGACACAGACACGCAGAGCACAGTTAAAATATTTGGGGGGAAGAGGGGCGAGTGAGATGTCTAATTAGCTGTGGTACGGCATGCCTTGCCACAAGATGGCACTCATAGTTCCCCTTTTTCTGAGTTTCTATCAATAAACATTTTGCAAAATTTTTATTGTCATTGAACAAAGAGAATATCTTATGTTTCAAATCTTACATATAACCTTCTGTTTCATGTTCTATCATTTTCCCACAGCTTATCATTGTTTTTCCCTTTAGAATATGAAGACATAGTAAATGCTAGAATTGAGTGGGGGTGGGGGAGGCATTAGAACCTGGAGGAAGGAACAAATGTAATGCTATAGCAGATACTCAGTACAAAGCCTTAACAAAAGGACTGGCCATCAAACGAAGACTGATGAGCTTCAAGAAAACTTATACAGATAGAAATGGAAGCCAGATTGTTCAGTGTTGAGGACTGATAACATGCTGAGAAAGTAGAGACTATGTGTTTAGCACATCTGCTGGGAAACATAGGATGGAAGACAGGTGGACCTTTTCCTTATAGGTAATTACTTCCCAAATCAGAGTTTGTTTGCCTTATTCATAAGTTTCAAATACTTGACCGAAATATCTATTAAATAGCAGTTGACCTCATATAATAATATCTCTACAAAAAAATGCATTTGTGTTGCAGAGATACACCTACTTAACTAAATAACCCCTTTGGTCCCCCAATATTATAGCACTTATTTCCTTTCAAAAATAACTTCATATCTATTTGTCATATTATATTGCCCATAGAGTGAATGTTTGAATGGAGGCCTAGAGAGATCACAAGATTTGACTAACATTGCACAGAAACAGAACCATGGGCCAGTTTTCCGATGCCGAATTCTGTACCCCTTCTATTAAATTATTCTTCCTGTCACTCAATTTCTATTTCAAGTTTTCCACTTATCTAATTTTATTTTTCTGGCATGCATAAAATGAAAATGGCTCTTTGAAATTACCCTGTTTTGAATATTTCCCATGCTATACCAGATATGTAACAGTTAAAAATTACCTATCTTCAGAATAGTATGGGAAAATATGCTCATTATCATCTCTGATTTTTTACAAAACTGAGTATAACCTTGAGCTGAACTTTAAAGAAGAACTTATAAATTAATGTACCATTGAAGAGGTAAAATCCTGTGCCTGTTGGTTCAGGTGTATACTTTTGCTAGAATACAGTCCTACCAAACAATCCAAAACAGTTTTCCTTTCAGCCAATAAACCAATCATTAGCTATGTGTTTTTATCTTTTTTTGATCATCAAAGTGAAAACATTATTTGTATCTAAATCTGTTTGAACCCTTTAGACATAAAGTAGAGTGAAATGAAGACAACTTTAGCTTTGTTTCTACCATTCACCTCCCCCACCTCAAATATAAAAAAGGGTGGAGGGGCTTCTATAGCTAGTTCACCAATAATTCCATATAAGCCAAACAAAAGAAAACTTCAAACTTGCTTTGTGGCTAGGCCTCCATGGAGGAACAGCCTTCTTATTGAGTTGGAAAGAATAAAGGGTATTTCTGAATTCACAAGTGTCTGAAAACATCATGTCTGCAAAGTGTGGTTGGCATTTTTATGCATTTGAAAGAGTCCAATGAAGCCCAGATCCTTACAAATTCCTACAAATAATGAAGAATGGGAAACGGTTTCTGCCACTCGGAGGTCAGAGTGGTGGTATTGCTCCAACCAACTGTACAAAGGGGACCTGTCATTTATAGATAGTTCCAAAGTCTTGCATTAGCAAGAACACCATGAAGACTGGATCTTACCCAAAGAGTTTACTCAGAGAGACATTTAATATGGAGTAAATACAGCCTCAAAGAGAACAGCTTTGAGGAAGGGCTTTGAAAAGGTCGGAAGAAGATGAAATGAAGAATGCTGTTACTTAGTGCCTGTATTAAACAAATGCTTGCCTTAGCTCTTCTCCAGCACATCTCAAAATGTGGCAAAGTAATAATGACATGCTCACTTCACAGACAAAAAAATAACTTGGAATGGGAAATTTTTTGTTAGGATGGGCCCTCAAGCCACTGGGTTGTTCTCAAAGTGTGTGAATGTTCTATTTCCATCAGCCTGGAGACTCTTCCTCTCTCAGGGGCATATCTACTGCTCCACGAACAGCCCAGGATAGTTTGGAAGTCAGATGTTCTCCCCTAACTGTTATACCAGTTAAGCTTGGAAACCCTATTTTCCCTAATCCTTATACCATGTCCTATCTACTCAGGCCTTTGCTTTAGGAAGAAAGTAACCAATCACTGCTACCATTACAGCAGACAGCACTCTAGGTGTTAACTATTTTGGAGTCACAGGCACTTTCTATTATAAAATCAACTGGCTAGTGGTATTCAATAAAATTTTTAGTTATCCATAACATCACTCCCTACAACAGATTTTTTCCTGTTGCTATTCATCTCTAGTCTTTGTACATATAAATGCATTCATCCATTTGACAAATATTGCTGAGTACCTGTTATGTGCCAGATATTGTTCTAGACAATGGGTTTATAGCAATCATTAAGACAGACAAGGTCACTGTTTTCAGGGACCTATACTCTAAATAAGTAGGAAAGGAGGAGTGGGAGTGAGGAGGTGATAAGCAATAATAAACAAGATAAATTCGGATGGTGGTAAGTCCTATGAAGAAAAGAAATCAGGTTAATGTAATGGAGACTGGGTGGAAAATTATTTTGTTTGAGTAGTCAGAGACTGCTGCCCTGAGGTGAGGTGCTGAAGTGTCACACTGCTAAATCATGAAGAAGTTATATGTGAGGGATCTCAAGAATTGTAAAGTTTTTTTTAACTCCTAAGTATTTTTGTGTGTTTTTCCTAAGATCAAGGACAATTATGAAGGTATAATTAGCAAAATCAGGAAATTTTTACTAAAATAACCAATAATAATTAAAATCAGAAAATAACATTAACAAAAAATAGATAACAACATTATTATCCAATTTATAGACCTAAATTTTGCTAATGGCCCCCCAAAAATGTCCTTTATAGAAATTTTATTGATCCAGCCCAGGATCACATATTTCATTTAATTTTCACATCTCTTTAGTTTCCTTTAATCTGGAACTGTTCCCCATCTTTTCTTTGTCTTTCACGACATTGACATTTTAAAAACTACTGGCCATTTGTTTTGTAGTATTTAAGTTGGGCTTATCTGATGTTTCCTTGAGATTAGATTCATGTTATGCAGGTTATAAAAAGTTTGTCCTTTCAATGTAGAAAATCAGTTGTTTCGTTGCTAATATGCAAGGTGGATGGGATGAAAAAATGTATCTTTTGCTAGGGAGAGATCAATGTATGTTTATCCTTAAGATGGCAGCAAAAATATCAATTCCAAAAATAGAAGTAGAATGTGGACAAATCCTATGAATTAGATGCAAATGCAGGAAGGCTTTCCTTACTTGTTCAAAACCCTGAATACAGAGCTTTAGGAAAATCTCAAGAGTCACTAAAAAATTAAGGAAGCATGAGATGGGAAACAGAATGTGAGTTATTAATAAGAACAAAGATACATTTACAAACTTCAAACAAATAAAAATAGCTGTGACTGAATATAAATCTATACAGTTTAAATAAAATAGACAAAATACTTAGGTAAATAAATGCTTTTACATAGGTAATGTGAAAAGGAATTGTTAAGCATTTATGAAATTGAAATTTGTGTAGACCACCCAGTGGCAATCGCAAAGTCTCCACTGTAGTGTAGCTTTCCTTCAATTGTAGTGTAGTATGGTTTATTTGGCCACAAATACTAACTAAAAGCAAACAAACAAGAAAGGTGTGGTTGGGTAGTTTGTCACTAGGAATGATGGAGAAGGAAAAGACTGGAAAATCCAAAGTCTGTATAGAAAATATAAGGAATGAGAGTGGTAGAGACTGAGCAAGAAGTACTGTCACATGAATTTAGCTATTAGACCACTGCAACATAAGGGCCTTGAGGGCATGGACTAGGGTTGTTCTCTGGTTATAGTTCTCTTTACCAATGCCTATCTTAAAATATGGTATCCAGAAATTAAATTAAAACTCTGTATATGACCTAGCACATACAACAGGACTGCTGCTTCCCTTTTTATTTCTACATCTCTATTCTATTAGTGCCTAAGTTACCATCGAACCTAATCTGTGAAATTTTAGAGATGAAGCAGAAGCAAGACTGTCATTTAGTTCAGTTTCCTCAGTTTTCAAATGAGAAGAATGAGTGATTAAAGTTAACTGACTTGCCCAAAATTATCCAACAGTGATACTACTAGTGAGCAGACAGTTCAGGTTTGGAACCCCAGAAGACGTCATGAAGAAGCCACTACCAAAATAACACCACCCAGTTAGCACAGGGAACAAAGCACTGGACTTGGAGTCAGAAAACTTGTATTTGAATCCCTGCCTCTTACTTTCTATAAGATCATGGGCAATCACTACAACTATCTGTAAAAATGGAATGATAAGACCTGACACATAAAAATGTCACATATACTCAATGCAAAAAAATAATTTGTAAAAAACATTGAATATTAAAGCTATTGGGATGTATTATTATAATGATGATCTCATAGTCACAATTTGGTTAAAAAGATGTAATGTTTTTCAAGTAAGTAGATGGTTATGGGGATATTCCTAATCCCCATGCTTCAGGAAAGATGTTGCATACATTTAAATCTGACTTTAAAGAATCTTAATTTTTAAACTTTTGATTATGGAAAATTTCAAACATATACAAAGTGAACAGAATATAACAAATCTCCATGTATCTTTCACACGGCATCAATATCTTTAAAATTCTGCCATTCTTTTTTTTTTTTTTTTACTGTGGTAATATACACAAGACATAAAATTTACCATTTTAACCATTTTTAAGTGTACAGTTCAGTGGCAATAAGTACATTCAGATGTTGTGTCTGCCATTCTTATGTCACTTAAATCTGCACCTTCTCCCCATCTATTCACTCCATGATATGAGAATCTCACGTTTTACTTTTTTTTTTTTTTTTTTTTTTTTTTTTTGCGGTACGCGGGCCTCTCACTGTTGTGGCCTCTCCCATTGCGGAGCACAGGCTGCGGACGCGCAGGCTCAGCGGCCATGGATCACGGGCCCAGCCGCTCCGCGGCATGTGGGATCTTCCCGGACCAGGGCACGAACCCGTGTCTCCTGCATCGGCAGGCGGATTCTCAACCACTGCGCCACCAGGGAAGCCCCGAGAATCTCACGTTTTAAATCAGACATCTAACACTTCAATTTCCGTCCAAATTCACATGAAATTTTTTTGCTCTAATCCTCAGTTCCCCTTCATGAGTATCGTAACAACTCTCTCTCAAAATTGCTGTGAAATTTAAAGGATGCACTGTACTATCACATAGCAGGCACTCAATAACTTAGTTCACTTGCCCACACCATTCACACAGTATGACTGATCCTAGCGATGCTGTACTGATAATGCAATGGATTCCATTTCACTTATGTGATAACTCTCAAGTTTTATTTGGAATATTTTCTTGATATTTCTTCATTGTTCCCTTGTACTCTAGGTGGGAGTTCCCTTGTCTAGGTGGGATATATAACCCTAATTAAGTTTCCAATGTGTCTAGGTGGGATATATAACCCTAATTAAGTTTCCAATGTGATAATTGTCTCTGTAGAAAAGTGATGAAGAAGTTCTTTATATCTTGGTGATAGTATTTAATTATAAGAGCAATAAAATAAGCTCCAATAGCCTAAATGAGGAGTTTCTCAACTCAGTGCAGTAATTTATTCAAGTGTATTGATGAGAAAATCAAAAACACCTTTGCTTTCCCTTTAATGGCTGAGCCACTGTGGAAGGCACCAGGAAAGTGTTGACTCCCATTTTCTGGGTCACAGCTCTGACTAGACTCTCTCATCTCTGACAGGTTCTTCTCAGCCTCGCTTTATCTTTCTGCATACTAAATGGGGAGATATTCTAAGAACTACTCCTCAGCCTTGAGTTCTTTTACAAGCTCCAACAGATGACTCATTTACATGGCTTCAGTCTACAGCTCTATATGAGCCGCTCTAAAATGAACATCTCTGGCCCACAATTCTCTGACTCCAAGAATCTTCTGAACTCATCATCATCCCCCACCCCACCCCCCAAACTCTTTTTTCCCTCCCAGAAATCTTGTTTCTGTCAATGGTACCATCACTCTCCTGGTCATCCTGTCTTAAACAAAAGCCTCATCCTTCCATTTTTAAAATCCCTATCTCCTATACCCAATTCAATTCCAAAGAAGAGTGATTCTTTCTTAGAAATATCTTTTAGTTGCTCCACACTTTTCCCAACTCCACTAGTTGGAAACATTACAACTTCACAACCTAATTAATGCAATAGCTCATGTGGTCAATCATATATGATTTCTAGCATATAATGCTTAATCAAGGAATCAGAATTCTGAACTCTTCTAGAAATCAATCATGCTTCAGCAACCCTTCAACTAACACTTAGGAGAGTTTAAAAAGACATAAATCCTTTTTCTGAGCCAGATAAAATGAAGTTCTCTTTGTTGGTAAAGCATGTTATTTTATAACTAGGTCTGAATAATGCAAACATCTGATAATCTTCAGAGAAATCACACTAACAAAATCTGAGTGCAATCTGGGCCCTCTTAAATACAGCTCACATTTCCCTAATTTTACAGTCTCTGCATAAAAACCTATATTCCCATTACTTCATTTAGAGAGCCCTTCAAAGGTGCCATAAAGTTCCAGTCTTGATAATCTCCAATTAGTGTCCTAGTTACATAGCTCTGAAGTTCCAGTTTACTAGCTTAACATGTAAGCTAGAGCTTATCGTAACTGAAAGCATTTACCTCTAATGACTGGTTTTCATTCCAATCCCCCAGCTATACAAAACAGCTAACTTCCACAGATTTTAGTTTTCTGCTTAGTTTTTCTCAGGCAGGTTAGTACAGTCCAAACATCTACCTTCCCAGGTTTCTATCAGAGAATACCCCAGTTGACATTCACTCACTGGTGCTCTGGGGCTCAAAGTTTTTATAATATGCATGCACAGATACAATTACAAATACACATTATAGTCCCATTTGTTTAGTAAAATCTTAGACATAACCTTAGTGTCTATTCACAGGTGGATAGGAGAGTGGGTGAGTATATAGATGTAACAAAATTACCATGAGTTGTTACTTGTTGAAATTGAGTGATGGTTTCATTATACAAGTCTCTCTGCTTTTTTGCATATGTTTAAATTCTTTCCATAAAAATTTTTTAAATTAAGGCATAAACCTACTATGAATATAATGTAACACTAGAAACAAATAATTGGTTGATCTGTACTCGCAGAAATAGAGCTATGATACACTAAGTGGAAAAGAACAAGTTAATAAACAATAAGTATACTATGGCTCCTTTTTAGGATTTTGAAAGCTCTCTGTATGTTTATGAGTATATATATTTGCATATCCACAGATAAAGGTCTGAAAAGAGACCCACCAAACTAACAGATAACCCTAGGAATTAGGAGGGATAAGAGTGGATGATCATGTCTTACTCTATATACTGCAATAAGGTTTGAATTTTTGCCAGCATCTGTAAATTTGAAAAATAAAGAAAATAATAATAGTAATAATAATATTAACAACTAAAATCTTTACTGCTACAGGGACCTAGAGGCTTATATTCTTGGGAGTATTAAATACTGAGGAATACTAGAGGTATATGTCTATACTTCAAAGCATGCAACATATTGAAGGTAAAATCCAATCCGTTTATCTGACCTACTCTCTCAAGGCACTGACTTTAATTAAATGCTTTCCCTACCAACCTTATCTGGGACTGCCTTCTGTTACTTCCTGGCAAAGTTTTACTTACTTCTTTGATTTTCCCTTGTTATAGGCAGAACAGATGGAGGAAAGCCATAAAAGATTTTTTTGCTCTTTAGTCTGGTCCAAATTCATAATTTTCTTCAAAATCATGATCGGAGTCGATTTCCATGGCAACCAGTAGCTACTAACTTTGTACTTGGCCCAAAGACGCTACTATTCCTTCTCTACTTTCAACTCAGGGATCTGCACCTCTCTTTGTTTGTTTGTTTTTGCGGTACGCGGGCCTCTCACTGTTGTGGCCTCTCCCGTTGCTGAGCACAGGCTCCGGACGCGCAGGCTCAGCGGCCATGGCTCACGGGCCCAGCCACTCCACGGCGTGTGGGATCTTCCTGGACCGGGACACGAACCCGTGTCCCCTGCATCGGCAGGCGGACTCTCAACCACTGCGCCACCAGGGTAGCCCCTCTCTCTTTGTTTTTGTACCTACAAATTCTTATAACCTTCAGGTCCTAGTTTCCCTGCCTTCCACTATCTCTCCACCCATGTCTGGGTCTAGTGCTTTCCTCTATCAAAGTACTTGTCATATTATACTAAAATTGTTTATTAACTGCCTCCCCTGTAAGACTGTAAGAGAGTTGCAACCAGGGGTAGATCCAGGTTTTGTGGATTCTGAACCTAATGCAACTTAGGGAGCCTTTTTTAAGAGAAGGATATAAATTATAAATACAAAATATACAAAATTATGTATAAATATGTATATTATTTAGAATGAGAAAAGAAATCACAACGGATTATTGAGGCTTTAGAGCTTAAGATCCCTCTCTTCTGAGACTTCTTTAGGCAATTTACTAGAAATGCTTACTTAGAAATGCATCCTGATTTCAACCTGGCTTTCCTTTCCCATTACTGGTACTCACACACTAACAGGTGATGGATCTTAAAGTCTAAGCTCCAGTAACTTCACCATAAATTTATGTCTGGCTTCTTCACTGCTGAATTCTCAGCAATCTGCTTAATGTCCTATACATATTAGGTCTTCAAAAATAAAACTGTGATGCATGAAAGCAGGATGGATGTATTCATCCTTCTTTTACCAAATACCTTTTACAAATCCTTCTACTACCTTTAAGAGAAAAGCCTACTGTAAAATCTAGCCCTTGCCTTCCCTCTCCAATAGCCTCTTGAACACCTCTCTTCTTTACCTTATATGTCTAGCCACTCTGGCTTTCTCTCGTCATCTCAGGACCTGTCTGTGGTGGTCCCCTCTGCCTAGATCCTTCTTCTTATTCTCCTATCTCAGTTCAGATGTTACTTCCAGCCTAGGTTTAATCTCCCAGTCATCTCATTCATTATATTCCCTACTTCTTCAAAACACTTTTCACAGTTTAATTGAAGAGCTGTGTAAAATGTAGTTTAATATCTATTTTGCTCCTGGAATGAAAACTTCATGAAGGTAGCAGTCATAGTTTGCCTATTTATTCATTGTTTCCCCAGCTTACCACAATGCTGTATACAGAGTAGGTGCTCAATAAATATGTGTAGAATGAAAGAAAAAAATGAATGAATGACGATGAATGCCCCAAAGAATACAACTCTCAGTATATATTGAAGAAAATGTGGTGTTTAAGATCAAAGACACCCACTGGCCAAAAGGAGCAATGAAATGACTGTAACATATACACACATATATATAAAATAGATAAACAACAAGGACCTACTGTATAGCATAGGGAATTATTTCAATAACTAGTAATAACCTATGATGGAAAAGAATCTGAAAAAGAATATATATATATATATATATATACACATAGATATACACATAGATATGTGTGTAACTGAATCACTTGGTTATACACCCTAAACTAACACAATATTGTAAATTAACTATACTTCAACTTAAAATGGTTAAAAACATTGAGTAATAATAGTTAACATTTCTTGCTTTCTGTATGCTAAGCTTTGTAGTAAACTCTTTATATGTAGTTATTTCATTTGATCCTCAGAACAACCTTATAAAGAAGTAAATTTTAGAATTAGCTTGTTAATTTCTATAAAAGATCCCACTGGATTTTGATTGGGATTACATTCTACAGATCACTCTAAAGATTAGATTGCCATCTTAACAATAATGAGTATTGCAAACCATGAACACACAAAATATTTTCATTTATTCAGGTATTTTAAAATGTACTTTAGCAGTTTTGTATTTTTCAGCATGCAAATCTTACACATGCTTCCATAGTGTGGCTGTGTAAACACATATTTTTCTAGAGTTGTACCTAATAGTTACATGGTTTGTGTACTACTGTGACATTATTTTTAAAATTTCAATTTCCAATTGTTCATTGTGAGAATATAGAAATACAATTTTTTTGTATCAGCCTTGTATCTTGCTACCTTGCTAAACATACTTATCAATTCCAGTGATGTCTTTGTAGATTATTTGAAAGTTTATATACAATCATGTTGTCTGTGAATAGAGATAATTTTACTTAACCTTTCCAAACTGGATTCCTTTCATTTTAAAATTTTTATTTTATATTGGAATATATTTGATTAACAATGTTTTGTTAGTTTCAGGTATACAGCAGAGTGATTCAGTTTTGCATATACATGTATCTATTCTTTTTCAAATTCTTTTCCCATTTACATTATGACAAAATACTTTGTAGAGTTCCCTGTGCTATACAGTAGGTCCTTGTTGGTTATCTATTTAAAAAAAAATAGCAGTGTGTACATGTGAATCTCAAAGTCCCAATCTATCCCACCCCCCACCCTTCCCCCCATAACCATAAGTTCATTCTCTGAGTCTGTCACCCTTCCCCCCACAACCATAAGTTCATTCTCTGAGTCTGTCAGTCTGTTTTGTAAATCAGTTCGTTTGTATCACTTTTTTTTTAGATTCCATATATAAGCAATATCATAAGATATTTGTCTTTCTCTGTCTGACTTACTTCACTTAGTATGATAATCTCCAGGTCCATTCATATTGCTGCAAATGGCATTATTTCATTCTTTTTAATGGCTGAGTAATATTCCATTGTATATATACACATCTTCTTTATCCACTCATCTTTCAATGGATATTTAGGTTGCTTCCATGTCTTGGCTATTGTAAACAGTGGTGCAATGACCACTGGGGTGCATGTATCCTTTCAAACCCTGTTTTTCTCCAGATATATGCCCAGGAGTGGGATTGCTGGATCATATGGTAGCTATATTTTTAGTTTCTTAAGAAATCTCCATACTGTACTCCATAGGGGCTGTACCAATTTACATTCCCACCCATAGTATAGGACGGTTCCCTTTTCTCCACACCCTCTCCAGCATGTATTGTTTATAGACTTTTTGATGATGCCCATCCTGACTGGTGTGAGGTGATATCTCATAGTTTTGATTTGCATATCTCTAATAATTAGCAATGTTGAGCATTTTTCCATGTGCGTCTTGGCCATCTGTATGTCTTCTTTGGAGAAAGGTCTATTTAGGTCTTCTGCCCATTTTCTGATTTTTTTTTTTTTTTTTTTAATTGAGCCACATGAGCTGTTTTTAAATTTAGGAGACTAATCCCTTGTTGGTCACATTGTTTGCAAATATTTTCTCCCATTCTGTGTGTTGTCTTTTCATTTTGTTTATGGTTTCCTTTGTTGTGCAAAACCTTTTGAATTTATTTAAGTCCCATTTGTTTATTTTTCTTTTTATTCCCATTACTCTAGGAGTTGGATCCCAAAAGATATTTCTCCATTTTATGTCACAGAGTGTTCTGCCTATATTTTCCTCTAAGAGTTTTATAGTATCCAGTCTTACGTTTAGGTCTTTAATCCTTTTTGAGTTTATTTTTGTGTATGGTGTTAAAGAATGTTCTAATTTCATTTTTTGACATGTAGCTGTCCAGTTTTCCCAGCACAATTTATTGAAGAGACTTTGTTGTACATTAATTGACTATAGGTGCATGTGTTTCTTTCTGGGCTTTCTATCCCGTACCATTGATCCGTATTTCTGTTTTTGTGCAAGTACCATACTGTTTTGATTACTGTTGCTTTGTAGTATAGTCTGGAGTCAGCAAGCCTGATTCCTCCCACTCCGGCTTTCTTTCTCAAGATGGCTTTTTTTATTCGAGGTCTTTTGTGTCTCCATACAAATGTTAAGATTTTCTGTTCTAGTTCTGTGGAAAAGGCCATTGGTAATTTGACAGGGATTGCCTTGAATCTGTAGATTGCCTTGCGTAATATAGTCATTTTGACAATACTGATCCTTCCAGCCCAAGAACATGGTATATCTTCCCATTTGCTTGTGTCATCTTCAATTTCTTTCATCAGTGTCTTATAGCTTTTGGAGTACAGGTCTTTTGCATCTTTAGGCAGATTTATTCCTAGGTATTTTACTCTTTTTGATGTGATGGTAAATGGGATTGTTTCCTTAATCTCTCTTCCTGATCTTTTGTTGTTTTTGTATAGAAATGTAACACATCTCTGTGTACTTCTTTTATATCCTGCATTTTACCAAATTCATTTATGAGCTCTAGCTGTTTTCTGGTAGCATCTTTAGGATTTTCAATGTATAGTATCACGTCATCTGCAAACAGCGACAGTTTTACTTCTTCTTTTCCAGTTTGGATTCCTTTTATTTCTTTTTCTTATCTGACAGCCATGGCTAGGACTTCCAAAACTATGTTGAATAAAAGTGACAAGAATGGACATCCTTGTCTTGTTCCTGATCTTAGAGGAAATGCTTTCAGCTTTTCACTGTTGAGTATGATGTTGGCTGTAGATTTGTCATATATGGCCTTTATTATGTTGAGGTACATTCCCTCTATGTCCACTTTCTGGAGAGCTTTTATTGCAAATGGATGTTGAATTTTGTCAGAAGCTTTTTCTGCATCTATTGAGATGATCATATGGTTTTCATTTTTCAATTTGTTGATTTGGTATATCACACTGATTGATTTGCGGACATTGAGAAATCCTTGCATCCCTGCAATAAATCCCACTTGATCAAGTTGTATGATCCTTTTAATGCACTGTTGGATTCATTTTGATAGCAATTTGTTGAGAATTTTTATGTATATGTTCATCAGTGATATTGGCTTATAAGTTCCTTTTTTCTGGTATTTCTGTCTGGTTTTGCTATCAGGGTGATGGTGGCCTCATAGAATGAATTTGGGAATGTTCCTTTCTCTGCAAATTTTTGGAATAGTTTCTGAAGGATAGGTATTAACTCTTCTCTAAACGTTTGATAGAATTTGCCTGTGAAGCCATCTGGTCCTGGACTTTTGTTTGTTGAGAGTTTTAAAATCACAGTTTCAATTTCAGAACTTGTGATTGGTCTGTTCATATTATCTATTTCTTCCTGGTTCAGTCTTGGGTGATTGTATCTTTCTAAGAATTTGTCCATTTCTTCTGGGTTGTCCATTTTATTGGCATATAGTTGCTTGTAGTACTATCTTATGATCCTTTGTATTTCTGTGGTGTCCGTTGGAACTTCTCCTTTTTCATTTTTGATTTTATTGATTTGAGCCCCCTTCCTTCTTTTTGTGGTGAGTCTGGGTAATGGTTTATCAATTTTGTTTACCTTTTCAAAGAACCAGCTTTTAGTCTTATTAATCTTTTCTATTGTTTTTTTAATCTCTATTTATTTATTTCTGCTCTGATCTTTATGATTTCATTCCATCTACTAACTTCGGGTTTTGTTTGTTCTTCTTCCTCTTGTTGTTTAAGGTATAAGGTTACGTTGTTTATTTGAGATTTTTCTTGTTTCCTGAGGTAAGATTGGATTGCTTCAAACTTCCCTCTTACAACTGCTTTTGTGGCATCCCATAGGTTTTGGATCATTGGTTTTATTCATTTTCATATGTCTCTAGGTATTTTTTTGAATTCCTCTTCAATTTCTTCAGGATCCATTGGTTGCTTAGTAGCATACTGTTTAGCCTCCACGTGTTTGTGTTTTTTACAGGTTTTTTTCTTGAGTTGATTTCTAATCTCATAGTGTTGTGGTTGGAAAAGGTGCTTGATATGATTTCACTTTTCTTAAATTTACTGAGACTTGCTTTGTGGCCCACTATGTGATCAATCCTGGAGAATGTTCCATGTGCACTTGAGAAGAATGCATATTCTGGGGCTTTTGGATGGAATGTTTTATAAATATCAATTAAGTCCATCTGGTCTAATGTGTCACTTAAGGCCTGTGTTTCCTTGCTGATTTTCTATTGGGATGATCTGTCCATTGATGAAAGTGGGTGTGTTAAAGTCCCACACTATTATTGTGTTACTGTCAATTTCTCTTATGGCTTTTAGCATTCATCTTATATATGAGGTACTCCTATGGTGTGTTCATATATATTCACAATTGTTACATCTTCTTCTTGGATCAATCCCTTGATCATTATGTAGTGTTCTTCTTTGTCTCTTGTAACAGTCTTAATTTTAAAGTTTTTTTTTTTGTGATATGAGTATTGCTACTCCAGCTTTCTTTTGATTTCCACTTACATGGAATACATTTTTCTATCCCCTCATTTTCAGTCTGTATGTGTCCCTAGATCTGAAATGGGTCTCTTATAGACAGCATATATACAGGTCTTGTTTTTGTTTCCATTCAGCCAGTCTATGTCTTTTGGTTGGAGAATTTAATCCATTTATGTTTAAGGTAATTATCAATATGTACGTTCTTATTGCCAGTTTGTTAATTGTTTTGGCTTTGTTTTTGTAGGTGTTTTTTCTTCCCTTCCACTTTTGTTCTCTACTCTTGTGATTCGATGACTAACTTCAGTGTTGTGTTTGGACTCCTTTTTCTTTTTTGTGTGTATATCCATTTTATATTTATGGTTTGTGGTTACCATGAGGTTTTGATATAGCAATCTATATGTAAACAAGACTGTTTTAAGTTGTTTTTCTTTTAATTTCAAATGCATTTCCAATATCCTGCATTTATGCTCTCCTCTTCTCACAACTGCTGGCTTTTATACCATATTAGTGTGCAGACAATTTCCTGCCTTTACTGTATGTTTGTCTTTACCAGTGAGCTTTCCCATTTTTAAGTTTCTTTTTTTTTTTAAACATCTTTATTGGAGTAGAATTGCTTTACAATGGTGTGTTAGTTTCTGCTTTATAACAAAGTGAATCAGTTATACATATACATATATTCCCATATCTCTTCCCTCTTGCATCTCCCTCCCTCCCACCCTCCCTATCCCACCCCCTCTAGGTGGTCACAAAGCACTGAGCGGATCTCCCTGTGCTATGCAGCTGCTTCCCACTAGCTATCTATTTTACGTTTGGTAGAGTATATATGTCCATGCCACTCTCTCACTTTGTCAGAGCTTACACTTCCTCCTCCCCATATCCTCAAGTCCATGCTCTAGTAGGTCTGTGTCTTTATTCCCGTCTTATCCCTAGGTTCTTCATGACCTTTTCTTTCCCCTTAGATTCCATATATATATGTTAGCATACAGTATTTGTCTTTCTCCTTCTGACTTACTTCACTCTGTATGACAGACTCTAGGTCCATCCATCTCACTACAAATAACTCAATTTTGTTTCTTTTTATGGCTGAGTAATATTCCATTGTATATATGTGCCACATTTTCTTTATCCATTCATCTGTTGATGGACACTTGGGTTGCTTCCATGTCCTGGCTATTGTAAATAGAGCTGCAATGAACATTTTGGTAACATGACTCTTTTTGAATTATGGTTTTCTCAGGGTATATGCCCAGTAGTGGGACTGCTGGGTCATATGATAGTTCGATTTGTGGGTTTTTTTTTTTTTTTTTTTTTTTTTTTTTTTGCGGTACGCGGGCTTCTCACTGTTGTGGCCTCCCCCGTTGCGGAGCACAGGCTCCGGACGCGCAGGCTCAGCGGCCACGGCTCGCGGGCCCAGCCGCTCCGCGGCACGTGGGATCCTCCCAGATCGGGGCACGAACCCGCGTCCCCTGCATCAGCAGGCGGACTCTCAACCACTGCGCCACCAGGGAAGCCCTGATTTGTGGTTTTTTAAGGAGCCTCCATACTGTTCTCCATAGTGGCTGTATCAATTTACATTCTCACCAATGGTGCAAGAGTGTTCCCTTTTCTCCACACTCTCTCCAGCATTTATTGTTTCTAGATTTTTTGATGATGGCCCTTCTGACCAGTGTGAGATGATATCTCATTGTAGTTTTGATTTACATTTCTCTAATGATTAATGATGTTGAGCATTCTTTCATGTGTTTGTTGGCAATCTGTATATCTTCTTTGGAGACATGTCTGTTTAGGTCTTCTGCGCATTTTTGTATTGGGTTGTTTTTTTGATATCGAGCTGCAAGAGCTGCTTGTAAATTTTGGAGATTAATCCTTTGCCAGTTGCTTCATTTGCAAATATTTTCTACCATTCTGAGGGTTGTCTTTTTGTCTCGTTTATGGTTTCCTTTGCTGTGCAAAAACTTTTAAGTTTCATTAGGTCCCATTTGTTTATTTTTGTTTTTATTTCCATTTCTCTAGGAGGTGGGTCAGAAAGGACTTTGCTGTGATTTATGTCATAGAGTGTTCTGCCTATGTTTTCCTCTAAGAGTTTGATAGTGTCTGGTTTTACATTTAGGTCTTTAATCCATTCTTGTTTCTGCTTACGGCCTTTTCTTTTCTGCCTAGAGAAGTTCCTTAAGCATTTGTTGCCAAGCTGGTCTGGTGGTGCTGAATTCTCTTAACTTTTGTTTGTCTGTTAAGCTTTTGACTTCTCTGTGAAATCTGAATGAGGGCCTTGCTGAGTAGAGTATTCTTGGTTGTAGATTCTTTCTTTTCATCACTTTAAGTATATCGTGCCACTCCCTTCTGGCCTGCAGAGTTTCTGCTGAAAAACCAGCTGATAACCTTATGGGAGTTGGCTTGTATGTTATTTGTTGCTTTTCCCTTGTTGCTTTTAATATTTTTTCTTTGTGTTTAGTTTTTGTCAGTTTGATTACTATGTGTCTCAGTGTGTTCCTCCTTGGTTTTGTCCTGTATGGTACTCTCTGTGCTTCCTGGACTTGGGTGACTATTTTATTTCCCATGTTAGGGAAGTTTTCAACTAGTATCTCTTCAAATATTTTTTCAGGTCTTTTCTCTCTCTCTTCCCCTGCTGGGACCCCTATAATGTAAATGTTGGTACATTTAATGTTGTCCCAGAGGTTTCTTAGATGGTCCTAATTTCTTTCATTCTTTTTTCTTTATTCTGTTCTGCGGCAGTGATTTCTATCAGTCTGTATTCCATTCTGATCTCTATCATTCTTCTGCCTCAGTTATCCTGCTATTGATTCCTTTTAGTGTAATTTTCATTTCAGTTATTGTATTTTTCATCTCTGTTTTTTGTTCTTTAGTTTTCTAAGCCTTTGTTGAACATATCTTGTATCTTCTTGGTCTGTTTCTCCATTCTTTTTCTGAGATCTTGGACCATCTTTGCCATCACTACTCTGAATTCTTTTTCAGGTAGATTGCCTATCTCCACTTCACTTAGTTGTTCTTCTGGGGTTTTATCTTGTTCCTTCATCTGGGACATATTCCTCTATCATGTCATTCTGTCTAACTTTATGTTATTACAGTTTCCATTCCACAGGCTGCAGGGCTGTAGTTCTTCTTGCTTCTGCTGTCAACCCCCTGGTGCTTGAGGCTGTCTAAGAGGCCTGTTCATACTTCCTGGTGGGAGGGACTGGTATCTGCCCACTGGTGGGTGGAGATGGGTTTTGTCCCTCTGGTGGATAGGGCTGTTTCAGGGGTGTGTTTATCAGGCACCTGTTTACTCAGGAAGACTTTAAGCAGCCTGTCTGCTGATGAGTGGTACTGTGTTCCTGCCCTGTTGGTTCTCTGGCCTAAGGCATCCCAGGACTGGAGCCTACAGGCTGTTGGGTGGGGCCAGGCCTTGGTGAGAAAATGGCGGCCTCCAAGAGGGCTCATGTTAATGAGTACTCCCCAGAACTGCTGCCACCAGTATCCCTGTCCCCACAGTGAGCCACAGCTGCCTCCTGCCTCCACAGGAGAACTTCCAATACCTGCAGGTAAGTCTGGCCCAGTCTCTTATGAGGTCATAAGAGACCTCATAAGAGAGGTCTTTTTTTGTGTGCACCCTCCAAGAATGGAATTTGTTTCCCCCAGTCCTATGGAATTCCTGAGATCAAACCCTGCTGACCTTCAAGGAGGCCAGATTCTCTGGGGGCTCCTCCTCCCGTTGCCAGACCCCCATGCTGGGGAGCCTGACATGGGGCTCAGAACTTTCACTCCTGTGGGAGAACTTCTGTGGTATAATTATTTTCCAGTTTGTGGGTCACCCACCTAGTGTGTATGGAATTTGATTTTATCACGATTGCACCCCTCCTACTGTCTCATTGTGGCTTCTTTTTATCTTTGGATGTAGGGTATCTTTTATTGTAGGTTCCAGCATTTTTTTGTCAGTGGCTGTTCTGCTGTTAGTTGTGATTTTGGTGTTTCCATAAGAAGGGGTGAACTTACATCCTTCTACTCTATATCATCTTGTCTCCTCCTCTGGATGCCTTTCATTTCTTTTTCTTGCCTATTGTCCTGCTGAATAGGAGTGGTCAAAGTGGATATCCTTGCTTTGTTCTTTATTCAAGGGAAAATCATTTAGTCTTCCACCATTAACCATTAATAACAGTGGCTTCTGCAGATGCTCTTTATCAGGGTAAGGAAATTTCTTTGTATTGCTAGTTTGCTGAGAGTTTTCATAATTAATGGATGTTGGACTTTGTCAAATGCTTTTACTACATCTATTGATGCATCTGTTGGTTTTTCTTATTTATTCTGAAGAACATTGATTGATTTCTGAATGTAGAACCAGCCTCATTTCAGGATAAATACCACTTGATCCTTTTGACATATTGTTGGATTCAATTTACTATTTTGTTTAGGATTTCTGAGTCTATGTTCATGCGGGACACTAGTCTGTAGTTCTCTTTTAATAACTTTGTCTGATTTGGGTATCGGTAATATTAGTCTCATAAAATGAGATGGGAAGTGTTTCCTCCTTTTCTGTTTTCTTGAAATTTTGGTATATAATCAGTATTATTTTTTTCTTATATGTTTGGTAGAATTTGCCAATGAAACAATAAGGCCCAGAGTTGTTTTGTTAAAAGATTTTAAACTATCAATTGAATTTCTTTCTTTAATAAACACAGTACTATTCAGGTTACCTATTTCTTCTTGAGTGAATTTGTTAGTTCAGGTCTTCCAAGGAATTTGTCTATTTCATCTAAATTCTCAAATTTGGGGGCATGTAATTTGTGTCTTATCTCTTTTTTTTTCCCTTGGTCTGTCTGGCTAGTAGTTTGTCAATTTTACTGATATCAAAGAACCGGCTTTTGTTTCATTGATTTCCTCTATTGTTTTTCTGCTTTCAGTTTCACTGATGTTTGTTCTTATCATCACTATTGTCACCATTTCCTTCCTTCTCATGGTTTAGGTTTAAATTTTTCATCTTTAAATTTATCTAGCACTAGCCAAGGAAAATGCTACATTAATATCAGACAGGTTTCAATCACAGGACAATCTTCTTAGGGGTAACTCTTGCTTCAACCTCAATCCACAAGGAATATTGTTCACAGAGGATTATGAATGGATCAAGAGTTACCCAATAGGAGATTATACAGTGGTAATCCCTAACTGATATGAATTGTTCTGACTTTTATGATTTGGAAATGAGAAAGACAGAAATGAAGGACTTCTCCAGGAATATCTGAGGCCCACCCTCAGAGATTCCTGTGCTAGTACCCAGGACTGTGCCATTTTAAAAAGCCACCCTAGGTGAGTCTGATGCAGGTGGTCCATGAACCATACTTGAGAATCACTATTCTGTGCTCTCTAAAGCAGTACTGTCCAGAAAAACAAATATCATACAAGACACATATGCTCATTTAAAATTTTCTCGTAGTCTGGTTAAAAAAAGAAAAAAACAGATGAAATTAACTGTAATAATACATTTTATTCAGCCCAATATATCCAAAATATTATTATTTTGACATGTGGTACTGGCCACATTTCAAACACTCAATAGCCACTCATGGCTAGTGGCAACTGTGTAGAACAGTACAGATTTAAAGCACTGTTTCTCAACTTCTTTGATGATGACATTCACCTTGCGTTTTCTTTCTTTTTTTTCTTTGAATGCTTATTACATATATAAATTAATAAACTTCTCCCCTGAAAATTCTACTTCAGTAGGTTTGTGTGGGTAACCCCAAGAATTTGTGCCACTTCAGGTGATTCTTATTTTCAGGGGTGTTTGGGACTCAATGGCATCAGAGCATGGACCACAGCTCACATGCACTCTCAGGCAAATATTCTCTATGGGCTAGATGGGGCCAAACACATGATAAAGACATTCCAGAACATTAAAGAATTGATGGGGCTTCCCTGGTGGCGCAGTGGTCGAGAGTCTGCCTGCTAATGCAGGGGACACGGGTTCGAGCCGTGGTCTGGGAAGATCCCACATGCCGCTGAGCAACTAGACCCGTGAAACACAACTACTGAGCCTGCGCGTCTGGAGCCTGTGCTCCGCAACAAGAGAGGCCGCAATAGTGAGAGGCCCGCGCACCGCGATGAAGAGTGGCCCCCGCTTGCCACAACTGGAGAAAATCCTCGCACAGAAACGAAGACCCAACACAGCCAAAAATAAAAATAAATAAGTAAATAAATAAATTTAAAGAACTGTTGGTCAGTCCTGGCTTTCTCCAGCCTCCCAATTCTGCTTACTTCCCCTTACCTCAAGGGTATTTCTGTTACCCCAATGAAAACTTGGGGTTTCTTCCTCCAAGGAAAATTGCTTTCTGATCTATCATTCCCATCAGGAGACAAACAAATAATAATGTCACTCAGCATGAGACCTGAGCCACCTAAGCACAAAACTGGATCAAACTCATGAACAGAACTTTAAATATTCTCTTCCTACAAGTCATGAAAAGGCCCAGAAATTCCAGCATTTTTGGTCTCTAAATTATATCATCCCCTAGGTAAAAGCAGGATGTCTCTTTTTTAGGCAGTGTCCCAGTCATTAGCTTAAATATGGTCACCTAAACAAGAAGTTTCAATTCATTAGCTCCAAAGCATTGTGAAGTTGAAAGGGGAATTGTTGATCTTAGGATCCTTAAGTTCATTTCCTTCTTCATCTAGGTATAAAAGTGGCTCTGCCCCTGCAAGAGTCTAATAGAACCAGATCAATTAAAGGAATGCTAAGCAAGAGTAAAATATAATGTTTAAAGACACAGATTCTAGAATCAATCAGCATGGGACTAGGTCCCAACTCCACTGCTGACCAGCTTATAACTTAGGCTAATCTCTTTATTTCTCTAAGCCTCATTTTTATCAACTGAAAAATGCTTTGCAGGATTCTTGAGAGGTAAATTATATATATATATACATATATATTTATATATAAATTCATCACATATGTATTTTATATAAATGTATCACATATGTATTTTACATAAATATATTACTTATATATTATATAGAACCTATATATTACATAATTACATAAATATATTATGTATATTTATATATAGAAAATATTTATCATATACATTATATATCATATACATATTATTATATATTATTAATTATAAAATGTTTAATGTATCAAATATAAAAATATTTATTTAAATAATTTGTAACATATAAAACATATATTTATATAATTATTATAGTATATAATGAAACAAATTATATAAAGAGGATTATTTATTGATTTAATTATTTATAAGATTTATTTTTATATTTATAGAAATTACATAAATATACATATAAATATACATAAGTAAATATATAACTACAGCTACTGTGTTTTGAGGTTCTCACATAGTCACCAGTCTAAAAGAAGCCAGATGATCTATTGGATGCAATGACCTACTGCAAGCTATCTTATATCTGGTCCTGTCTTCATGCTGCAGTTCACAATCAGCTTTCCTAGAAATCAACTGCTAACTAAAAATATTTTAGGTAATTTGGGTATAATTAGGTATAATGCTATAATAATATGCTTTGGTCCTGACAGAGTTAAAGTTTATAAAAAACTATTATTTCTCTAAAGGAGTAATAGATACCCCTAAGATAATTAAGTCCATTTTATTAGATATTGCTATTAAAATAGAAAATGCTTTACTTTATCTTATGGGTTCCAAATTACTATCATCTCTCCATAAATAACCTTCTTTGTCACTATCAGTATTTATAAGGCAGTATTTTCCATATGACAATTCCCTGGCCTTTGTTTTGTGAACTAATTGATATACAAATGGTCATGTTCATTATATTTTCTAATGGTATTCTTTCTTTCCATATGTTTTTGTTTTAATAAATCAACCAGTATCTGAAAAAGTTAAGATAGCCAGTTTGGCCATATTTGAGATAAAACATTTTAAATTCACAAGTAGAGCATGGTCCCTATATTACTATGCAGAAAAGAGAGATATCACTAACATTTACTAAGCTATGTAGCTTAGTAAGCTACGTAGCTTATATGCTATGTACCATATATGTTGACCCATTTCAACCCCCTGAGGTAATTTTTACTATCCTAATTTCACAAAAGGGAAAACTGAAGTCTAGAGAGGTTAAACACCTGCCTAATATTACACTGCTAGTAATTGGTTAAGGGGCAGGGTTTGGATTTGTTTAACCCAAAAAGCTCGTACAAGTTAATGAAAATGTTTATGTAAATTTTCACAGATCTAATTTATCAAATTTGTTACTTTGTATATTTTCTTTTGATGCTATTGAAAATGGTATTTTTTAAATTTTATTTTCCAGTTGTCTGTGGCTAGTATGTAAAAATATAATTGATTTCGTATACTGACCATATAGCCTACAATCCGGCTTAATTCACTCATTAGTCCTGCCAGTATTTTTGTAGATTATACAGATCCAATCCATATAAACTTAATTGTCTGTTTATTTCTCTATGCTATGTCAAGTAAAAATGACCTTATGGGTTTTTACCAAATTTGGAGGCCATGACTTGGACTAAACTAATAATCTATCCAAAAACGAACAAAGGGAAAGGCCACGCTTATTAAAATACCAGGGACAGAGAAAACAATCAATTAAGGAGCACATTAAGGGCAGACATACTAAACTGCAATTTATGACCTGCCTTTCATTTGGGCAACTCTATGTATTATGATGCTCCATAGTGAGAAGCAGCAGAGATTTATTTATTTCACTATTGTAAACAATTATCTTTAGCAATAGGGAAGTCAGCCAGTAAAATAACCATTATTTATTGTTTCTTAATGCTATCTCTGCCTCTTCCTGTTTATCACCCAGTATAACTTGTTATTACTTTATACCCTTGGGGCCAATAAATTTTAAAATAACTCCAAGACTTCCATTCTTGATTATGAAGAGTCATGCTGTATCAGACTATCCTTCCTGTTGCTATAAAAACTGGATTTAAAAAATCAGTTTGAAGGCATTGGAGAGTTATCAAGAAAAGTCAGGACCTGAGAGGTAGATCTATGAAAGAAGAGTGTCTTATTGAGGCTAGCTGAATATTCTTTCGTGGCCTTCCTCTCAAAGCATTTGCTAATTCACATGAGTGCAGAGATAAGAAATTGCAGTCAAGGAGCAGCAGCTAAACGGCTGAGACCCTGAGCACAGTCTCACCGTGCTGGGATGTAACACTTATCCGGAGCTTTCTGTTGGGATCCTGAAAGGATGTAGCCTAGTTGTAAGAATTAACAAGAAATAGAAGTCCTCACAAAGATTGAAACAAGTTTCAAGTCAGCTCAGTCCCAAAATGAATTAAGGTAATTGGCTCCTACTCTGCCTGACAGCAACAAAAGTAAATACTTTCTGGAGGAAAATGACAATCTGAGTGTCATGTTTGTTTTGTGCTAACTTGGTTAAGTTGGAAACATTTTCCTAAATCTCCTCCTCCATATAGTTCTGGGTTAGAGTTGGCCAAAAAGGAATTAATGGAAGATTTGAAAGGCAGAAGGTAAGCAACAGCCATTACACTCTAAGGGATTTTTTTCATGGTGAAAAGTGGTTATTGACAGATATAAAGGTGCCCAGTGTGTTCCAACTTATGCTTATTCCCTTCTGGGAGTGTGGGGCTCAAAACACACAAAGTAGTAAAGCACATGACAACAACAGCACAAAAGATGAACTATTTGAATGCATTTAAAGTATTTTGCAGTCCTTGCATTGCCCAGTAAATTATGAAAGTACTAATTTATATCATAAGTCAAGAATGCATGCTACAATTACAGAGATAATCACTAAAGAGGCGTAAAATAATTTTTATAAAACTAGCCAGCAGGGGGGAAATGAAATAATAAAAGTTGTGAATTTTAAAATTTAAGAAAAGGAACATAGAAGAGACAAGATGATTAGAAAATAAGCAATAAGGTACAGATGTAAACCCAAATATATAAATAACAACATATAAAGGAAATGGATTAAGAACTCCAATTAAAGGACAAACACTGTCAGCTGAAATGAAAAACAAAACCCACTACATCTAACTAAAAAGAAACAAGCTTTCAATATAAGGACAGGGAAAGGATAAAAGTGATAGATGAAAAAGGTATACCTTGAAAATGCTAACTAAAATAAAGAAAAGGGGGCAAAATAGGTGAAGGGGATTAAGAGATAAAAACCTCCAGTTATATAATAAATAAGTCATAGAGATGTAATATACAGTATAAGGAATATGGTTAATAATATTGTAATAACTTTGTATGGGATACAGCATAAGGAATATGGTTAATAATATTGTAATAACTTTGTATGGGAATAGATGGTTACTAGACTTATTATGGTGATCATTTCATAATGTATGCAAATATCAAATCACTATGTAGTACACCTGAAACTAACATTATACTGCATATCAACTATATTTCCAAAAAAAAGGAATTAAGAAACGAAAGTTATATGTACCTATGTATTTCTGTCAGACAATGAAAACTTAAAAATGATGTGGTAGGATGAATAATGGCTTCTCCTGCCAAGATGTCCACATCCAATCCCAGGAACCCGTGAATGTTAGTTTATATGGCAAAAGGGATTCTGAAGACATGATCAAGTTGTGGATCCTGACATGGGGAGATATCCTGGATTGTCCAGATTTAATCACAGACTCCTCGTAAAAGGGATGCAATAGCAGTCAAACAGTAGCCAATGTGACAATAGCAACAGAGTGAGAGATAAAAAGAGATTTGAATATGCTATGTTACTGGCTTTGAAGATAGAAGTGAACCACAAGGCAAAGGATATAGGCAGACTCTGGAACCTGAAGAGAGCAGGGAAACAGACTCCCCCTGGAGCCTCTAGAAATAACACAGCCTGGCGGCACCCATTTTAGACTTCAAATCTCCAGAATTGCAAGATAATAAATTTATGTTGTTTAAAGACATTAAATTTGTGGTAATTTGTTACAGCAGGAATAGAAACTAATACAGATGGATTACTATAGACCCAGAGAAATAATGATTATGGGGAAATCCACCAAGAAATATAATAGTTCTAAATTTTCATGACTATAAAAACATAGCCTCAATGTATAAAGTAAAAGTTAACAGACCTAACAGCATACATAATCAAGTCCACAATCACAGCGGGATTTTAATATATCTCTAATAGTAACCTTCAGAAGCAGGTAAAAACTATCAACAAGGATGTACAATATTTAAAGAGCACAATCAACAGACTTTACATAATAAATATTTATAGAACCCCAAACAGAAAAACACATGCTTTTCAATGAACATTTACCAAAATAAAACATATGTTAGGTCACAAGGTAACTCTTAATAAATTCCAAAGGATTTTAAGAATGTGTCCTGTAAAGTAAAATAATATCTTAAAAGATAGCTAGAAATTAAGCAACATTCTTCTAAATAATCCACGAGTCAAGAAATAGGTCAAAAGAGAAGCCAGAAAATATTTTGAATTGAGATAATAAAAATAAAATATAAAAAAACCTCAAGGGATGTAGCTAAAGCAGTATACAGAAGGACTGGAAAGTTTTTAGTCTTAAATACACTTATGTATTAGAAAAGACAGTCTAAAAGAAATTAGATAATCTTCCATCTTAAGAAGTTATAAAAAGAATAGTAAATTAGACCCAAGTAGTACAATGAAGGAGAAAAATGTAAAAGCAGAAATCAGTGACTATAAAACAGAAAAAAAAAGAAAAAAATCAACAAGGCCAAAAGTTAGTTCTTTGAGAACACTAAGAACATTGATGAACTCTTGGCAGCTCTGAACAACAAAGAGAGAATACACAAATAACAATATAGAATTTAAACTGGCCCATCACTCTGGATACTGTATACATTAGTAACATATGAGGATAGAATGATAGTCAACTTCTCCCAGTGGATTTGAAACTATAGATGAAATGGACAAATTCCAATAAAAATCAATTTATCAGAATTAATGTAAAAATAAATAGAATCAATGGAACAGAATAGAGAGCCTAGAAATAAATCCACACATATATGGTCAATTAATAAATTAATATATGACAAAGGAGCCAAGAATATGCAATGGAGAAAAAGAAGTTTCTTCAATAAATGGTGTTGGGATAAAGACTTGAACAAAAGACCTGAAACTATAAAACTCCTAGAAGAAAACACAGGTTGACATAGGTCTTGACACCTCCTTGACATAGGTCTTGGTGATGATTTTCTAAATGTGACACCAAAAGCAGAAGCAACAAAAGCAAAAATAAACCACTAGGACTACATCAAATTTAAAAGATTCTGCACAGCAAAGGAAACCGGTGGTTTTCATCAACAGAATGAAAAGACAACTACCAAATGGGAGAAAATATTTGCAAATCATATATCTGATAAAGGAGGTAATTCCAAAATATATAAAGAACCCATACAACTCAATAGCAAAGCAAATGAACAATCCAATTAAAAAACAAGCAGAAGATCTAAATAGACATTTTCCAAAGAAGACATACAGATGGCCAACAGGTACATGAAAAGATGCTCAACATCACTAATCACCAGGGAAATGCAAATCAAACCACAATGAGATATCACCTCACACCTGTCAGAATGGTTATTATCAAAAAGACAAGAAATAACAAGTGTGGGTGATGATGTGGAGAAAAGGAACCCTTGTGCACTGTTGGTGGGAATGTAAATTGGTGCAGCCACTATGGAAAACAGTATGGAGTTTCTCAAAAAATTTAAAATAGAACTGTCAGCAATTCCACTTCTGGGTGTTTATCTGAAGAAAACAAAAACCCTAACTCAAAAAGGTTTATGCACCCCGTGTTCAGTGCAGCCTTATTTACAATAGCCAATATATGGAAAATGACCTAATTATTCATCAATGGATGGATAAAGAAGATGTGGTGTGTATATATTAATATACATATATATACATATATGTGTATATATATATATTCTATATAAAATAGAATATTATTCATCCATAAAAATGATGAAATCTTGCCATTTGTGACAACATGGATGTGCCTCAAGGGCATTATGCTAAGTGAAATATCAGACAAATACCATATAATCTCACTTATATGTGATAAAAACAAAACAAACAAAATATAAGCTCATAGATACAGAGAACAGATTGGTGGCTGCCAGAGGTGGAGTGTGGGGGATGAGAGAAATTAGTGAAGGGGTTCAAAATGTACAAATTTTCAGTTCTAAAATATATATCATGAGAATGTAATGTACAGCATGGTGACTATGGTTAATAATACTGTACTGCATATTTGAAAGTTGCTAAGAGAGTACTAAAAGTTCTCATTACAAGAAAAAAAAATTTGTAACAATGTAAGGTGACAAATGCTAACTAGACTTATCGAGAATATCATTTCACAATGTATACAAATATCAAATCATTATGTTGTATACCTGAAAGTAATACAGTCTTATATGTCAATTATACCTCAATTTAAAAAAGAAATAAAGAAATAGAATTATGAGTAGACTAATATTTATCAAAATTTTTAATTTTTAATCTTAAATATTCCCACAAAAAATCTCTATAGCTAAATGGCTTCACTGGTAAATTCTCCCATTGATTTAAGGAAGAAATAAGCCTTACACAAAGTCTTTCAGAGAATTAAAATAAAGAGGAAGCACTTCCCAATCCATTTTATTTGATAAAGCATAACCTCGATATTCTTAAATCCAGCATACCTTGATTCAAAAACCTAACAAAGACATTACAAGAAACAAAAAGAAATACATGTCAGGCATTCCCATGAATATAAATGTAAAAATTCTAAATAAAATCTTAGCCAACAAAATCTAGCAATATATTAAAAGGATAGTACATAAAAATCAAACTGAGTTTATCCCAGTAATGTAAAGTTAGTTTAATATTCAAAAATCAATGTGATTCACCATATAAGAGAATAATTATGTGAAGATCTCAATAGACAAAGCAAAAGCATTAGATAAAATTCCACACTCAGTTACATAAAAATTTTGAACAAATTAGAATTGAAAGAAATATCCTTAATATGATAGAGTATCTACAAACATCTTCAACAAACCTCATACTAATGATAGAAAAGTGAAAGCTTTCTCCCCAACACTGGTAATGAAATAAGTATGTCCATTAGGACCATTTCTTATCATCATTGTACTGGAGGTCCTAATCATCTAATAAGCCAAGAATTAAAAATAAATGTATAAGAAATGGAAAGGAAGTAACAAAACTGTCATTATTCATAGATGACATGATTGTGTACATGAAAAATCAAAAAAATCTGCAGATAAAATTTTAGAATGAATACGTAAATTAAGCAGGGTAATGATAGATGTCAACATATAAAAAATCAATTGTATTTCTATATTCTGTCAACAGATAATGAGAAAATGAAATTCAAAACAACATGAGACTATTTCCAATAGAATATGAAACCAGATTGCTTTGAATAAATTTGAATAAACTTAAATGTGTGTAAGACATCTACACTGAAAACCATGAAATATTGCTGAAAATAACAGATAAATAAATGAATGGATACATCATGTTCATGGGCTGAAAAATTCAGTGTTAATTCTCCCTAACTGATTTACAGATTGAATGCATTTGCAATCAAATCATGAGCAAGCATTTTGCAGAAACTGATTAGCAAATGCTAAAATTCATATGGTATTGTGAAGGCCAAGAACTGCCAAGGCAACTATGCAGAAGAACAAAGGTGGAGAATTCATTCTACCAGATATCATGACTTATAATCTATAGTAACTAGGAGTATGTGATATTGGCATAAGGATAGGCAAATAGGCCAATGGAACAGAACAGAGAATCAAGAAGCATATCTGGACACTTGCTTTATGATAAAGGCTACTCTGAAGACAAGCAGGGAACAGATGATCTTTTCAAAAATGGTGCTTGGTCAACTGGATATCAAATAGAAAAAGTTTTAATGTAGTCCCCTATTCCCACATCATATACAAAATAATCAATTCAATGGATATTGTAGCTCTAAGTGTAAAGGGTAAAACAGTAAAGTTTCTCAAAAATAAAACAGGAGAATACTATTTATTACATGGGATAGGCAATAATTTCTTGAACAGAAAAGCACTACCAGGAAAAGAAAAGATTGATAAATTGAACTACAATAAATTTTAAAACTGTTTTTCATCAAAAGACACCACTAAGCCAGTGAACAGAAGAGTGAACAGAGTGGGTAAAGATATTTGTAATACATATAATCCACAAAGGGAGTGTATTCTGAATACATAAAGACAGAACACCTCTTCAATAAGAAAAAGACAAGTAATAGAAACTGGGTGTACTTGAAAAGGCACTTCAGAGAGGAGGATAACCAATGGTTATTAAATATTTGAAAAGGTGCTTAACTTCATTAGTCATCTGGAAAATGCAGTGAGATACACTATGTACCCACCAGAATGGCTAAATGAAAAAGACTGTTAATACCAAGTGTTGGTGAGAATGTAGAAAAACTGGAACAGCCAATGGATATATAAATTGGATAATCATTTTGGGAAACTGTTGTACAATATTTATTCTATGACCTACCATTTTTTTTCACTCCTAAGCATGTCTCTAGACATGCTTAGGAGTGAAAATGTCTCTAGACATTCTTATACAGAAGTGTTATTTTTAATAGCCCCAAACTGGAAAAACCCAAATGTTCATTAACAATATACAGATTAAATAAATTTGGTATATTCAAATAATAGAATACTATAGAGCAATGACAATGAACGAACTATAGCTATATGGAACATGAATCTCACAAAAATAATTGTGAGTGAAAGAAGCCAAACATAAAAGAGTATTTACACTGATATACTCTGTTTCCATATATATAGAGTTCAAAACTAGGCAAGACTAATTTATGGTGTTTAAAAGTCAGTACAGTGGTTATCTTCAAAAGGAAGATTGCGATCAGTGAGAGAGTGGTCATGGTGAGACCTTCTCAGTGGTAGTAATGATCTACTTCCTCACCTGGGTAATTGTTATTCATTTGTGCTCACTGTAAAAATGCACCCAGCTATTCACTAATACTGTGTGTACTTTTCTGCATTTAAGTTTTAATTCAATAAAATTTTATTAAAAATCAATCAGAATATATTCCTTCCATTTTACTTCCTGTGGTACTTAAAGATTTTGCATGTGTCCTAATGCCTCTTATTATAGAGACCTAACAAGGTTAACAAAATGTTGCTTCATTTACCGTAACTTACCGTAATTTACCGTAATGAGATGTCCATCTCATTTCTAATCTTTTATGATTCTCTAAACTAGGGGAAAGATTTAGTCACATTCTGATTCTCATACTAAAATTACTTTATTCCCTCAAGCTATTCAGTTGGGCCATTTTGAAGACAGAATTAAATGATGAGAATTGCCTAGAATATAAAAACCACTTAATGAATCAGCTTTGTTTTCAATCAGGCAGAGTCAGTTGTTGCTGACTCTTAAAACCCTTTCTAATATCTTACTTCTACTATAAGCTTTCAGCAGGTCACATTATAATTGTTTATTTCTCTATTTTCCTTAGTAGTCTGTATGTTTCTTAAGGGTAGGGGTTCCCTCCCTCCCTTTTATTCACTCTAGAACATTATGATACACTAGTATGTGTCAGGCTTTGTGCTAGGCATTAGGGATATGATAAAAAGGAAAAATGGATATAGTGTCTGTTCTTGAAGCCAAAGGCATAGTAGGAGTAGCACATGTTACTCAAGTAATCGTACTCAAAAAACTCCACCGTAATAATTACAACAAAAGAGAGATACATGTGTCTGGCAAAAGATATCTGGTTCTTTAGAGTTTATTAATCCAAGAAGATTTGATCTGGTGTTTGGATGTATGTGAGGTGGAGAGGCAAAAAAGGTTTTACTGAAGAAATAATACTTGAGCTGAACTTACCTGAAAGAAAAATAGATACTACTATTATGAAAGAAAGGAGAAAGCATACAGCCCTAAGGAATGTCATAGCAAAGGCTGGAACGAATATGTGGATAACTATTTGAGAAGAGACTGGAAAACTAAGTAAGGTGCCAATAGTTCCTTAAGTGTTTCCTTTTCCTCTAGCAAGGATGGCTCCTTCCTGTCATTCAGATTTCAGCTTAAATGTTACCCATTCAAGAAAGATCTTTCCTAACCTCTCAATTTAAAATTTAGTCACTGAAGTTAAAGCCAGCCCTAACTTTATTCCTCTTCTCTTGAGCAGACTGGTGCTTGAGGGGAGACAAACACCATCCCCAGGGATGAATCTAATGGTCTAAGTCAGGTATAGTGGTCTCAGTCCATCACTATGATTGGTTTAAATTTGGGCACGTAACACAATCCCAGCCAATGAGACATGAAGGAAACCTAACTCTGGGAAAATTTCCCTCACTTATGCAAAAGGCAAAGAAAGAAGATGCACATGCACATCCCTTTCTTTTAACGCTTTGTTATCAGACATAGTCATGAATGTGATGCTAGAACAGCTGCAGCCATTTTATGACTATGGGAAGGGAAAGAGGGAAAACACCTGGTTCTTGATGATGTCTCTGACCACTAAATTAACCAGACAGAACTACCCTACTTCCAGACTCCTCATTATTTAAATTACTCTTAACAAATTACAAGCTGTTACTTGCAGCTGAACGCTTTCATTTCCATCATTTTACCACATTATTGTAGTTTAATTCTCTGAAGAGTATGTCATTATTTGATTTTCATGTGGTTTCCCCACTAACATACATGATCCAAAGAATGCAAAGACCTTGTCTATCTTGTTCACCATTGTATTTAAAGTGTTTAGAATAGTGCCAAGTACATAGTATATGTTCAGTAAATATCAATATCTGTTGAATGAATACATGAGAAAACTCTGAAGGATTTTAAGTGTCCACATTGTGTAGGAGCAACTAAAACAAACTGACTCTATTTCTAATGTTTTTTACACTAATTTTACTACATTAAACTTTTTTTTAATTTAAAATAGCAACACTGAAAAGAGGGTGGAGACAAGACCCAACTGTGAGTTTTTTTTTTTTTTTTTTTTTTTTTGTGGTACGCGGGCCTCTCACTGTTGTGGCCTCTCCCGTTGTGGAGCGCAGGCTCCGGACGCGCAGGCTCAGTGGCCATGGCTCACGGGCCCAGCCGCTCCGCGGCATGTGGGATCTTCCCGGACCGGGGCACGAACCCGTATCCCCTGCATCGGCAGGCGGATTCTCAACCACTGCGCCACCAGGGAAGCCCCCAACTGTGAGTTTTATGGAAGTACCTTTGCGGCAGATTTAAAACATGACCACAAGTTTTTTGACACTCTTCTCTTTGACAGGTGGGATCTATGTCTCCAGTCACTGGATCTAGGCTCTGTGACTACCTGACCAATGGAATACTCCAGAGGTGACAATGTACCAATTTTTAAGGTTAGGCCTCTTCAGAAACTTGGCAGCTTCTACTTCATATCTCTTGTAATATTCACTCTTGGCACCCAGTCATCATTTCATGAGAAAGACAAGCAGCCCATGGAGAGATCATGTGGATAGGAATGAGGCCCTCAGCCCTGAGCCCCAGCAGGCATTTGTGCCAGCTCCAACTTACTGGCCATGTGAGTCAGCCACATTGGAAGTGGATCCACCAGCCCCCAGGTCAATCTGTCCAGTTGGTTGATACCAACTGGAGCAGAGATGAGCCTTCCCTGCCAAGCACTGAACAAATTAAAAACCTGTGAGTTAAATGATTATTGCTGTAAACCACTAGGTTTGGGAGTGGTTTGCTATGCAGCAATAGATAACTGTAAGAGCCTTCAACAGAAAAGGGCAGAAAGATGCTTAGAGAAGAGCAGCTTAAATTTGGTTACAAAGGGGAACAATGGTAGGTATAAGTATGGTAGTGAAGGACTGAGAAATGAAAGGGTGAGTGAATTATATATTTTATCATGTGGTGAAAGTTAATAGTTAAAAGCTGCTTTGAGATTGTTGGGGCAGTGGTGCCACCAAGGAATATATCTGCCCACTATATCACCGTGTGGAGTTTAACTTTGTGTGTCAAATTTGCTGGGCTATGGTACCCAGATATTAGGTCAAACATTATTCTAGATGCTTCTGTAAAGATATTTCTTTTACATGAAATTGACATTTAAATCAGTAGACTTTGAGTAAAACAGCTTATCCTCTATAATGTGGGTGAGCCTCATCTAATCAGTCGAAGGCCTTAATAGGAAAAAAGACTGATCTCCTTCGAGCAAAAGGGATTCTGTCAGTAGACTGTCTTTGGATTTAAATTGCAACTCTTCCCTGGATCTCCAGCCTGCCAGTGTCTCCCCTGCAGATTTAAAGCGAATTACTTTAAATAAGCCAATCTCTCTCAACCTCTCTCTCTTTCTTATCATTCACACATACACACACACACACACACACACACACACACACACACTCACACCTTATTGGTTCTGTTTTTTCTGGAAACCCCTTACTAATATAAATTGCTTCTTCTTTGCATAAAGCTTTGTAGTTTCCAAAGACTATTCATATGTATTTTCTTATTGGATGTCCACAATCTTGAAAGGTAGCAGAAGGAAAATTTCAAGTTAAAGAATTCTTCCAATGTCACAAGGCTGCTAAGTGGCAGAGCCTGGGCTAGAACTCATAATCATCTGATTCTTGGTACAGATTATTGGTGCTATATCACCCTGCCTTCTTTATGAACTTTGACACATTCTCATGCAATCTAAGCCCATATTCTGATGAATGGTTAAACTTTGAGGACATTATGCTAAGTGAAATAAGCCAGTCACAAAGGACAAAATACTGCTTGATTACACTCATATGAGGTACTTAAAATAGTCAAATTCATGGAGACAGAAAGTAGAATGGTGATTGCCAGGGGCTAGGAGGAGAAGGAAATGGGGTATTACTGTTTAACAGCTACAGAGTTTCAGTTTTGCAAGATGAAAATTGTTCTGCAGATGGATGGTGGTAATGGTTGCACAACAATGTGAATATCTTAATGCAATTGTTTTGTCTTCCCCACTAGCATATAATCTTCGTTAGGACAGGGACTGCATTAAGGGATTGTGCACTTAAAAATGATAAATTTTATGTTATATATATTTACCACAATTAAAAATAAATTTTAAAAAAATGAATACCAAAACCCCTCAAAACAAACAAACAAACAAGCAAACAAACAAAAAAACCCCACGAAAATCCCATCCAGCATTTATTATAAGGCCTTAGATTGCATTTTCAGTTATTTTTCAACATCACCTTGATTCAGGAAATTTTTACCTCTCACTACTCTCCAATACCAATGGGAATTTTTAAAGTAACTTGTTTCTTTTCTGCATGTTCTCATTCATTCATTTATTTAATCAGGTAGTCTTGTCTTGTCTTTTCTTTTTTGCGGTACGCGGGCCTCTCACTGTTGTGACCTCTCTCGTTGCGGAGCACAGGCTCAGCGGCCATGGCTCACGGGCCCAGCTGCTCGGCGGCATGTGGGATCCTCCCGGACCGGGGCACGAACCCGAACCCGCATCCCCCACATCGGCAGGCGGACTCTCAACCACTGCGCCACCAGGGAAGCCCTAATCAGGTAGTCTTTCAATCAATAAATATTATTGTCTATTCTGTGCCAGGCACTGAGGAAACTGTAGTGAATGAGGCAGGTGCAGCTCCTGTCTAAATGGAAATTACATTCTCCATTAAGAAGACAGAAAACAATAAGACAGAAAACAGATAATAATAAGTGTAATGGGGAAGTAAGGGGAGGAAGAGAGAAGGGGAATGACAAGGAGGCGTGGAAGATGAAGGAAAAAAGAAAGCAGGATAAGGAATAGGACTTAATGGAGAGGAAGGGACTATTTTAGATTAGCGTCATGCCTTCCTCTATTTCATGGGCAAAAGGCACCTACAATACAGAAATGAAAGGCTTCAGTCTGAAAATAGTAGGTTCAGTGACAGAACCCTGAGTCGCAGGGGTAATACCTTCTTGGGAAGAAGGAGAAGAATTTACAAGAATTATGCTTGACTCTTGCTGAATCTAATTCCATGGTAAAAGTGTTCATGTAGACACAAGAAAGGCTTATTAACAAAATTTCAAACATTATGAGAATTTTGCTTTACTTTAACAAAGAAGCTTAAAAAAATAAACATCCATCTTGTGTATGGGGAAAAGACTTGATCCTTTAAAATAGTCTTTAACTTATCCCTTGGTTAAAAGCAAACACACACATGTCAGTCCTAGAGAGCATGATTCTCCCCTCAGAATCAATGGGAAAGTAAGGCCATGCATTTTCAATAGTGGACATGAAATTCAATTTGATTCACAATAGTCCAGGCAGATATTTCCCAAGTTATTTTTATATTAAGGCATGCTTGAAAAATTTCAACCCAGATTTAGGTTTAAGTTTCCCAGACTTAGTAAGTAATTGCTATAGTAATGAGTTCTTATGTCTTAATTTGGTCTGCTCCAGATGTTAACATCTATTTGTTTGTTTCTCATTCTCCACCCCTCTGCATTTCCTTAAAAAACAGTACAATTGTAAATGTTCTGTTTTTTTGGTTTTTTTTATTGGGGAGTGCAAGAAAGAGGGAAGAAGTAGTGTGGTCAAGAACTAGGGTCTCACCTGCTGTGCCAATTTGACCAGCTTGTCTGTTGGAATAAAGCTGGGGGAGGACCAGTTTTTACCTTCACAGAAGTTATACTGGCCTTTCTATATTTGCAGGATAGTGTGGTCCTAAGGAAATGCATTCAGGGCCGCTGGTATGCTTCCCCCAAGGCAGGATACTGTATTGGTGGTCCTCTTTGAGTGGGAAATAAACTCCCTGTGGCAGAGTTGGCTGTGCTGTCCACAACTCAGCTTACTCCCCTGCCTCCATATTTATTGAACCAGGGGAATATAAGTCCTATCCTAGAAAACCAGCACAACTGAATAACGGTTAGGAAAAACTTGGCTTATACATCCAAGTTAATAAAGTAATATACTGATGGAGTATATTAATGAGAACCTGCATCTTAGACCCAGCTGGTGAGCAGCTGGATGGCAGCTGGGAGATCTGAGATTGTTCTCCAACAGATAAAGGAGACCTTACTGAAGGGCAATTGTTCTCAAATTTTAGTATGCATGGAATCAGCTGGAGTGCTTGCTAAAAATGCAGATTCCGTGGTCACGGGTCTAAGAATTCTGAGCCAGAAGAACTTGGAGAGGACCCAGAAATCTGCCTTTTAATAGGCATCCTCAGGTGATTCTGATGCAGGTGGTGCTAAAAACCACATTTTGAGAATTACTGCTCCTCAGAGTTACTAATATCATCATTCAAAATCTTTAGCAGCTGAAAAAGATAAATAGGCTTTCAACCCAATCTTTCTGCTTAGTTTGTTGTGTTTTGTGTTTTTTTTTTTTTTTTTGCGGTACGCGGGCCTCTCACTGTTGTGGCCTCTCCCGTTGCGGAGCACAGGCTCCAGATGCGCAGGCTCAGCAGCCACGGCTCACGGGCCCAGGCTCAGCGGCATGTGGGATCTTCCCGGACCGGGGCACGAACCCGTGTGCCCTGCATCAGCAGGCGGACTCTCAACCACTGCGCCACCAGGGAAGCCCCTCTGCTTGGTTTTTGATAGCCGAGTCCAATCCACAGCTGGTAAAGAGGTTGGATAATGACCACAGATAGGTTTTATCCCTTGAGATAAAATGCTTAATATGGTTTGGGGACTTCCATTTCTGCCCCATCAATAAGGGGGCTGGAAGGCAGCCATAGATGGGGCTTGAAATCCAGCTGGCACAAAAGTTGGAAGACGATCTTCAATGAGGTCTGGGTTCAATATTTAACGGCTAAAGAGCTTGGCTGTCTGCCTTCTGTTATGCAGTCAATCTCCAATTGATACAATGCTTTGAAAACATATGAGCAACATGGGTTAAATCCAGAAACTGTAAAGAACTTAGATAAAAGTTCTAAGACCTAAAGTTTGGTCCTCAAATGGCGTGGAGTTTGGACAATATTTGAGAATGAATTTAATCCTCAAATGGTAAGAGTTTTGGATGTCAGGAGTGAGGTCTGGGTTCAATCTCTTGTCATTAAAAAGCTTGGAAGACTAGCTTGGGAGTCTGGTTTCAATCGTAAGATGGTAAAGAGTTCAAATGACAACAATGGTTTCTAGGTTCAAGTGAAAGCTGACAAACAGCTTGAAATAAACTGCAAGATCTGGGTTCAATCTCGAAATGTTAAGGGTTTAGATAATTGTCATGAGAAATGAGTTCAGCTTAGAGGATTCTAAAGTCTAGGCGAGGTAGCTAAGAATATGCACCAGATGATTAGAGACAACTCGTGGTCATGATCCACATGGGGAAAGGATTTAGATAGTGGCTGTTCTTTTCTGATTATGAGAGAGAGAGAGAGAGAGAAGGTGCCCATATACCACTGACTTAGGGCTACATATTTAGCTAATGTAGAAAGAAGCTTGAATTCCAACCATGGGGTAAGAAACTGTATATACAAGTACTAGGTCATGGACTACTTTTGCAAAAGAATATTTTTTAAACAACTTTATTGGAGTATAACTGCTTTATAATGGTGTGTTAGTTTCTGCTGTATCACAAAGTGAATCAGCTATACGTATACATATATTCCCATATCACCTCCCTCTTGTGTCTCCCTCCCACCCTCCCTATCCCACCCGTCTAGGTGGTCACAAAGCACCAAGCTGATCTCCCTGTGCTATACGGCTGCTTCCCACTAGCTAGCTATTTTATATTTGGTAGTGTATATATGTCCATGCCACTCTCTCACTTTGTCCCAACTTACCTTTTCCCCTCCCCGTGTCCTCAAGTCCATTCTCTACATCTGCATCTTTAGTCCTGTCCTGCTGCTGGGTTCTTCAGAACCTTTTTTTTTTTTTTTAGATTCCATATATGTGTGTTAGCATATGGTATTTGTTTTTCTCTTTCTGACTTACTTCACTCTGTATGACAGACTCTAGGTCCATCCACCTCACTACAAATAACTCAATTTCATTTCTTTTTATGGTTGAGTAATATTCCATTGTATATATGTGCCACATCTTCTTTATCCATTCATCTGTCGATGGACACTTAGGTTGCTTCCATGTCCTGGTTATTGTAAATAGTGCTGCAATGAACATTGTGGTACATGACTCTTTTTGAATTATGGTTTTCTCTGGGTATATGCCCAGTAGTGGGATTGCTGGGTTGTCTGGTAGTTTTATTTTTAGTTTTTTAAGGAACCTCCATACTGTTCTCCATAGTGGCTGTATCACAAAAGAGTATTATGGGACTTCTCCAGATCCATAACCATGGAGACACAGGTACCCGGCCTGGAAATGTGATTCCTGAAATAATGGAGCTCTTGTGCCAGGACTTTGCTGACGGAATGACTGTTTTATATGGCTAAGAAAGCAAATGTCTGAAAAGCACTGAAATCTATGATGTGTATTCCTAAGTGGGATGACAGCTGGCACCACTGCATAAAATCTTGTTCTTACTTTTACAGTTTCACTAATACTCCTCTTTCTGATTATTCCAATTTATCAACAAACAGCAGTTTCTGGAAACTTTTTAAAGCATACTGAAATAGTCAAGAGGCAGACAGCTCTCCAAACACCTAACAAGCCATGAGGCTCTTAGATAGACAAAAATAGAACAAGATCCCTAGGGAAGAAGCAAAAATCAAGCCATGACTACCAACTAGTCTTCTTCCTAGAGATCTTTATTCTTTGACCTGAAAATTCAAGGTGAATTCAAAAAAGATGGCTTCATTAGGGGACAAGTTTAGAGCATGGATATATCTGCCAAAACCTTCTGTGCTTCTTAAATCTGAACATGTTCTGAAGAATATCTTTTAAGGAATAACCATGCTCAGACTTCTGGAATATAGTAGGCATTTAAGACACTGCTACTGAAATAATATTGTTATTAATATGTAATATTTACTGAGTACTTATTATATGTCTGGTACAGAATGAAGTATTTTATGTAGTAACTTATTCAATCCTTAACATAACCCTGTAAAGTAAGTCTTGTTATTGTCCTCATTTTATAGATAAGAAAACTGAGACATAGATGTTAAGCAAGTTACCTAATGTTACAGAGGCATTGCTGTATTCAACATACCACTTTTCCCTAGGCACAATGGAAGACTAAATTTCCCAGCATCCCTCACAATTAAGTTGCAATCAGGTGATTAAATTCAGCCAATAAGGAATGTGGGTAGAAGTGATATATACTACTTTGGGGCCTAGACTTTAAAGCATCTGGTACAATCCTCAAATTTTTTTATAATCCTGTCACAGTAAACTTAGAGTCCAGTGCATCAGATGATATAACAAGATGGACATGCCCTGCTTAACATGCCTCAATCAGACTTTAAGCAAAAAATAAACGTAATTGTGTTGAAGTATTTCAACAAGTCTAAGATGATACTGACTGTATTATCCACAATTATTTTATATATCACAGAAAGAAAAAATAATGTTTCCAAATAAACAATGACACCCAACTAAGTGTAAGATACACACTTATTTCAGAAATGCTGATTGTGATAAAATGACAGGACTCACTACCAGGACTAAGGAAGCAATTTCAAGAGGCTCCAACTAGTTAAGATAGAGCAATATAAACTTCAAAAAGGATAATAACTGCAATTTATTTGAACACATGAAATATCTTTAAGTCCATTAATCCATAGCAATATTTTAAAAGCCAATTGATCAACTTTGGGGTATAACAGAGAACCAATTAATTATCTTGAAAATAGGTAAATAAGGGAAAAGAATCATTTATTCTATCTTTTCTGTATTAACTGTACCACTAAGTACACAGTAGATGTGGGAAACAGATTTGTATAAAAGTATTACAATCAATAAATTTAAAATAAATGATAGAATATCACCAGTTTGCAGCCTTCAATGATTTAATGCATTTGGGCACTGAGCATCAATAGCTGCTATCACCATAAAAAAGATGGGCTTCATGTCCCTCTTGATGAAAAAAATCTCAAAACCACCTATAGACTTGCCCAGAGATTCTCTAAAGACCCTGGTACCCTTTCAGGGGATCTGTGAGGTCCTTACATTTCCAACAATATCTGTGTTGGAAATATCATGTTTTCTTCATACACTTCAAATAAAACAACATAATGCAACAGATTGAATGCAAAAGCAGATATGATAATCCAGCTGCCTTCTATTAAGCCATACATTAAAGGGATTTGCAATAAGACAATGTCATTCTTCTCACCATTTTTTATTTGGTAAAATATAGTTATTTATGATTTTTAAATGCCATTTATATGTTAACATGTAATTATTATTATTTTTAAATGGAATATTACATAAATATTTTTAAATTTCTCAGTTTTAATTTTGAATATAGCAAATATTGATAAATATGACTCACACAAACAAAAGCTTTTGAGGGGCTCTTCTCTTCAAAATTTTTAAGAAATAAAGCAATCCTGAAATTAAAATGTTTGAGAACTGTTGGTCTTACCAAAGAGATCAAACCTGAGTCTGATCAAGCCTTTGGATCCAGTTATCAATTTTCAGGCAACACAGAGGAGAGAGGAACATGTTGAACAGCAACATAAGTATGTAATCAGCACAAATCAAACTATGGGAAATTCTACAAGTCAAATACACTGGATTCTTCCACAGACAAACTGTAAGGAATAGAAAAGGATGAAGGGAGAACTTATTAAAAGAGACTTCAAAAGCATGAATTTTTTTTAATGGGGCAAGGCTAAACTACAGTATTTAGGGATACACACTTGGATGACAAAAATATAAAAATATACAAGAAGTGACTGCGATAGTGGTTACTTTGGGAGGGAAGGGAGTTAATTGTGGTGGGGCACACTGAAGAGATTCAGCATGACTAAAAAGTTTTATTTCTTGATCTCAGTGGTGGTTTTATAAGGGTGTTCACCATATAATAACTCATCAAACCCTAAAGAGTCCATCTTAGAATCAATAAGGTATGGCAGGTTCCTGCACCACTCAATCCTCTCCAGTGCAGGAATGAGTACAGAGCTTGTTGGCTTAACCATTATGCTATACTGATGGATGTGTTACAACGTGAAAAGACCACTCTTCAGCTACATATTTAAAAGAAAATGGAATGCTAGCTATATTCCTCTCGAGTTCTTCTGCCTGTAACTCTCTAATCATGGGTTCCCATAACTTTTCTTTGGAACCTAAACCACCTTTGAAAATGAAATAATGTTTTACATGTTTAGTCAGCCTCCTCGAGACTCTTGAAGTATCCCATGCAAATCTCTGGCACAGACCCTGGCATACTTTGCTATCTTTATCCATTTACAATCTATCTGCCTCCTTGCAGTGGACTGGCACAAAGCAGGTTCTCAGGAAACCAATTACACAATGATCTTACAAACTTTAAAGCAGCTTCTGTTAAGAATTCACAGATTTCTGAGCCAGATGCATAGAAATTCATGCCATTCATTCTGTTCCTCCAGCCTAGAGCCTATCTATTCTTTCTTCATGCACTTTTATTAAAAACTTGCTTCTCTGGTTTATAAGCTTATAGTATGTTAGACCTGACAAATTAGAAACAGAGAGGATGGCTATAGGCTGTCAACTCAGCAAATGTGTACTGTGTACCTGTTATGTGCAATACACTTAAATGATGGAAGATAAAAATAACAGCCTCAAAGAGAGAGAGAGGAGATAGAGGAACAAACCAAATAATAAATTTTGAATGACTGAATAATAATAACATACCTAATATTTTAAAAGAAAGGGAAGGGGCTTCCTTGGTGGCACAGTGGTTAAGAATCCACCTGCCAATGCAGGGCATACGGTTTCAAGCCCTGGTCCGGGAAGATCCCACATGCCATGGAGCAACTAAGCCCATGCGCCACAACTACTGAGCCTGCGTGCTAGAGTCCATGAGCCACAACTACTGAGCCCGCGTGCCACAACTACTGAAGCCCGTGTGCCTAGAGCCTGTGCTCCGCAACAAGAGAAGCCATCGCAATGAGAAGCCCGTGCACTACAACGAAGAGTAGCCCCTGATCACCACAACTAGAGAAAGCCTGCACGCAGCAACAAAGACCCAATGCAGCCTAAAATAAATAAATAACAATAGATAAATTTATTTTTAAAAAAAGAAAGGGAAGGAGGAAGGTGAGAAGGAAGGGAAGAAGGAAGGAAGAGAAGGACAGAGAGAGAGGAGAGGGAAGAAGAAAGAAAGGGCAAAGAAAGAAAAAAATAGATGCCCTACCAGAATTTTTTCAACATAGTGTATGTATCAGTCAGAGTTCAACCAGAGAAGCAGAACCAGTAGGAGAGAGAGAGAGACAGAGAGACAGAAACAGAGACAGAGACAACAGTATAAAAGAATGTGGGAAAGTGTCCATTCCCCTATTTTATCCATGCTACTGGCCTCCTAACCTCTCAGCTGACCTCCTTTTAGGCAGAGCGCTTCTGACAATGCACATAGGGGCACATATACAGTCTTCATCTGGCTACAGGAATTTAGAAATTTAGGATCTAGTCTATATTTAAAATTCATAAACCATCTAGAGAAGTTAATATAAAACTGTAATAGATAAGTTCTAGAAATAGACCAGTGAAAAATATGTGACTCAAATTTTACTACAGTGTCTTTACTAATGTAGGTAATGAGCCATATAAAGAACACTCACTTCATTCATCTAGACATAATTAAAATACAGAAACTGTATAGATTAAATGGCCAAAACCAAAGCCATGCAACATTAAGCCTAAAAATTTGAATGCAGAACTTAGAAGAGGTAATTTTCTCCTGTTACGGACATCTAGTAACTCAACACACATAGCTGTTGCATTTGATAATAGTTATGAGGCTGTAAACTATTATCAGATTCAAACCCTTCCCAAACCTCACTGGTATTCTGTTCTTGAAAGATATGATGGAGATTTTTAAAAGAAACATTATAGAAAGGTGAATAATACTTTTGTAACCATAAATTAAAATTCATCATTCATCTACTAAGTATAATAGAACATTCAGAATGTTTAAGACAGCATACTAAGTTCTAGGAGGTAGAAACAAAGATGAAATATGATCTGGAACCCAGTCTTCCAGATCCTTACAATTTATTAGGAGAGATAGGACATAAACATACATCTTTATAATGAAAGGTATGCTGGTTAAGTCACCCAAGTAAAGTACAGTGAAAAACCTACTGGAGTTCAAACAAGACAGGACTTACTTTCAGTTGGAGGAAGAGGTAATGATGGTAAAAGAAAATTTCCAAAAGAGGCATTCAAGAGCATCTTTGAGAAGCAGAAATGGGAGGAACTAATTACATTTTAAAACATTTTACAAAGCATTTTAAAAATATACATTTGCATTTAAAAATATATTCTTGGGCTTCCCTGGTGGCACAGTGGTTGAGAGTCCGCCTGCCGATGCAGGGCACACGGGTTAGTGGCCCGGTCCGGGAAGATCCCACATGCCGCAGAGCAGCTGGGCCCTTGAGCCATGGCCGCTGAGCCTGCGCGTCTGGAGCCTGTGCTCGGCAACGGGAGAGGCCACAACAGTGAGAGGCCTGCGTACCACACACACACACTATATATATATATATATTCTTATTTAAACCTTATGACAATCTTCAGTTGGATTTCATTTTTTTGCAGATAAGGACATTGAGGCTTGGAGAAATTCAGTGACTTGTTCAAGATTCTACAGCTGGTGAATTTAATCTCAAGTTGTCTTATTTCATGTTCATTGTTCATTCCAGTAGACAAATTATCCTTTAATTAAGAAAATCTCCTATCAAGATGGGGCAGGAAATCATTTATAAGGAAAAGTGAGTTAGTAGTTCAGCTGTATTATATAATAGATAAAAGGAG